>NC_048299.1:75332040-75375763 GCF_013100865.1 Trachemys scripta elegans
GGGGGGGGGAATTTTCGGCAGCACAGCGCTCGGTGCAGAGTGTTCAGTGGCACAGGGGGCGGTGTTTGGCAGCGCGGCGCTCGGTGGGGAGGTGTTCGGCGGCGCTCCATGTGGGGGGGTTCAACAGCACGGCGCTCGGCGGGAGGGGTGTTTCAGCGGGGTGGCACTCGGTGGGGGGGTGTTACGGTGGGGCGGTGCTTTTTTTTGCTGCTTGGGGTGGCAAAAAAGTTAGAGCCGGCCCTGCTCTGCACCCCACTCACAGTTGCTGTCTTTGCACAGTGCAGACCCAGAGTTCAGAGGTGCATCTGCAGAGTTCACCTCCCACCCTGGGTGGAGGGGGAGTAAGGAGACACCTTACTCGTTCTGCTGTGGTATTTATTTGCCACCGCTCTCTGTGGGGCTTTGCTCCTGTACTCTTGGCCAGCTTCCCTGCTGGCCACTCACCGTACCTCTCTACCAGCCGCCCTGTTGGCTGCTTGCCGCACCTCTCTACCAGCCGCCCTGTTGGCTGCTTGCCGCACCTCTCTACCAGCTGCCCTGTTGGCTGCGCTTCTCTGCCAGCTGCCCTGCTGGCTGCTGGTCACTCCTCTCCACCAGCCAGGTCTTTCCACCAGCTGCCCTGATGGCTGCACAAAGATGTCTTCAGGGCTCCCCACTTAACATAGCTCTCAGTGATTTCAGCTGTTAGTGGGGGAGCCTCACTGCTGGTGCACACTGAGCAGTCTCTTACAACAGAGACACTGTACCAAAGCAGGTCTGATACTTAGACATAGGTGTCAATGATTTCTGCTCTGCAGCATGTAAGAAGACTCTCAATGAGTCTAAATTAGCTCTATTACACAGTGGAGACAGACAGGGTGGGGTCCTTGGGAAAGGCAAACCACCAGGTACAAGTATATATTCCGATCCTCTCTCTACTCACGAGGCTTTGGAACCCATGTCCCCTGCCTAATGAATGCTGTTTAGTCGAGAATCAGTCCCTCAATTGGGAAATGCCAAGTAAAGTTCTGCTACCCTTGATTCACATAGCAAGGATAACAACCCTTTATTACTCCTGCCCCAATAACAAGGAGACTGTGGATCCCACACCAGCCAAAAATGGCAAGCAATCCCATCATGCTGAGCACCTAGGCAGGGTGGGTGTGCCCATGCAAATGAGATCAACTCCTGAAGTCCTTTTCTACAGCTCGCCACTAGATGTCAGCGGAGAGCTCATTCAGACCCTACTTACACCTACAGCTCAGAGATAGACAAAGGGAGCTGATCCCAACCCCCTTGCCAATGATGAGTGGTTTATAGACTGCAGTCTTTCCCAGTGAGCGGGGGCTAGATGGTGACTGGCAGTAGCCACTGAGGCAAGGTGGGGATAGGGAGTTGGGGGTTCCCTGGGGAGGGGAGACCCAGTGAGACTGCGAGTTACTGCAGAGAGAAGAACCCCAAGAGAAGGGGTACTGGGGTCCGGGAGGGACACCAGGGCCAGCGGCAAGCGAGACATCTGCCAGCAGAGGACACTCTGGAGCTGGAAAAGAGCTAATTCCCTGGACAACCAGCAGGAGGCGCCACGCCAGTGAGTCTCAACCCCGCCAATGAGTCCCAACCCCGCCACAGGCCCTCAACTTAGAGATGGCATACTTCCACATAACCATCCACCTGTCCCACATGAAGTATCTGAGATTCACAATAATTCAACCAATATCAATAGAAGATATTGCCTTTCAGATTTTCCATGGCACCAAGGGTCTTCACAAAATACCTATGCAAGGTGACACATCTGAAGATAATTGCATCCACAGCTACTTTATCTCTAGAGACTGCAAAACTTCAGAGTTGATGTGCCAAGTCAGACATAGATCTAGAGGGGCCTCCAGTTATCATATGAAATAAAGGACGGTAGTCACTCCAGAGAGAGGGGTTGCTGCAGGAATAGGGGGATTGCAGGATCACCAGGATTTGTCAGTGTGAAAGTGGATTCGTCAGTGTGGAAGCCATATAAAATTGTCATTGGCTATGTATGACTCATATTTGAACGTTTATGGGACCAACTTCTGTTGGTGAAAGAGACAAACTCTTGAGCTACACCCATCTTTTCTTCAGGACTCGGTTGAGGTAGAACTTCTGGCATTTTTGTCATAGGAGTTAATGTGTGTCTCTCTGAATGCCTGAAACATGATTTTATATTATATCAGGAAGTGTTTAGGTTACAAGTGTATGTGTGTAAATGCTAGGGTATTTTCAAATCACATACCAGATTCAAAGACCAACCACACACAGTCATTCCTCTGAGTGTGGCCTCTGATTTTCATCAAAAAGTTTCTCTGAACACTGTAGGGGGATGGGGGTGGACGGGTGCGGGTGCGCGTGTGTGGTTAAAAAAAAATCCCTACACAACAAAAAAGCAAAACTCACCATTTGTCCACTAATAAATAATCCACTAAAGCCTTCTCTTGTTATTTCTAGATGGATGATTCTGAATTCTTTCAAGTAATAAATATTCCTCAAGAGGGAAATGATAAATCAGTCTTTAAAAAATTCAGTTCTGCACTCTTTTATAGTAAGATCCATATTCTGTGTAAAATAATAATGCTAGATAAACAATTAGAGGACAACCACTATTGTTTGGAGGTGCCCGGCAAAGAGATAGACACACTGGTAAAAGTTAGACAAAACATTGAGGGCTTCCTGGGATTTTTAAATACCCATAACTGGATTATCTGGCCCTGTTTTGTTCTTACATGTTTTCCAAGGAATACAGCGCTTTGACATGATTTATGGGCAACCTCTCATCTCCATTATCTATGTTGCCAAGTTTTTTTTATTAGGAAATATGCTTAAAATTATAAAAAAATGTTTGAAATTCTCTTTTATCTGGCATCCCTGCTTGACGGTCTGCTCAGCACATCTGGGGATAGGGAAAGCAAAAGTGGCTTTAAGCCACAATCCCCAGGGTTGCTGGAGTTCACTCCTGCCTCTAGTGCAACACAGAGCAGCCCAGAGATGCTCTTAATTACGTTGGCTTTTAACCCCCTGTAGGCTTTTACACCAGCTGCAGATTGTTGGAGCTGGTACCTTGTGCCACGGGGTAGGAGGAGGACATAGTGTCACCCCAGCAATGCTTTGTCACCTGATTCCACCCCTTTGTCTTCTGAAACATTTTTGTGAAGCCAGTCTTTTAAATAATGTTTCGGGTCCTTTTCCAGAGCAGAAATTAGCTGTAAAACTTCCATGATCAGCATGAATGCTTCACAGCTAATTCTCTGTGTATTGTGTTGCTGATTTACCCTTGTATTTACCTTACAGGATATACAGAAAAATGTGCCCATGAGTAGAGCGGATCAGAATTAAAAAAAAAAAAAAGCAAACAGTTTTCATCAGAAAATGTTGATTTGTTGAAATCTAAACTTCTTGCAGGAATGCATCAGTTTGACAAAAATTTTGCCGGGAAGGTATTTCATGTCCAGGACAGAACTGAGAGAAAGTGTGTGAGTGTTTGAGAGAGAGAGAGAGGGAAGCCACCCACCCGACTCCAGAATAGCCACATGGTTAGAACACTCATGTGGGAGATCCTGCGCTGGAATTTGAACCTAGGTTCCCCCCATCCCAGGTAAGTGCCCTAACTGCCTGTCTATTCTGGGGTGGGGTCTTGATCTGATTTTCTGTGAAAAAATTATAAAGGTCTAGTTTTTGCCCCTCCCCCTGCCTATGAACGGGAAAAAAATTTAATATCTTGAAAATGGAAAATCCTTTGCACACCCAGCTCTACACAAAATGGGCCACGAAATACAGAAGGTGCAATAACATAAAATAAGAGGAAAAAAGATGTCCACCTGACAGTGGACTGTGATACCCCCACCAAACTCTTATCTTTGCTTCGCACACCTGTTTGCACGTAAACCGAGCTGGTGAGCAGAGCTGCCCAGCTTTCTGCAGCTCCACGGCTGATATTTCACACTGATGCAAAGAAGTTACTAATGTGCCCCCATCTCCTCCTCGTTCTGTGATCAGTGAGAGCAAGTGTGAGGGAGGTAGGACCAGGGCCGGCCCACAACATTTTGGCACTTGAGGCAAGGAGCTCAAATGATGCCCAAATGCCTCCTCGCTTTGGCCAAAACTTTGAAAGGTCTCAATTCTGCCTTCTTCCTGGTCTACTCCTCTCATGGTACTGCTCTGCTACCTACCCCAATAAAGGAGAACTAACAACTTAAAATGCCTTGTTCAAAAATAATATTTAACTTTCAAACACCTGAACAGCAAATGTAACTTTTCTTTTCTGAATAGTAAACACTGGCATTTTTATCTGTTTGAATAATCAAAGCAGTGCTTTCCGTGCCTTCTTGGTTGCAAAGATTTGAACTGCTTCCTGAAGGTCCACAGTCTGGGCCAGCTCATGCTCTATTGAGATGGTTGTAAGGCCGACCAGCCTCTCCTGTGTCATTGTGGAGCGAAGATGTGTTTTTATTAAGTTCTGCTTGGAGAAGCTGCGTTCTCCACTGGCAATGGTTACAGGAAGTGTTAAGTATGCACTGAGCAACAAAAGGATTTGGAAAGAGGGTGATCATCTTATTTGTGCACGTATATTCCAGAACAGCCTTTGGAGTTGATCCTGCTGAAATGTAGCTTGAAAGGGTTTCAGTTCATCTCCTAAATCACTCGCATCAATATCGCACATGTCATCATGTGTCAACACTGTCTCCAGTGCCCTGCATTGCTGGTGTAGGTCTTCTTCAGGTATAGTTAAGGAGTTTTGGAATATCATACAACATCCCAAATATACTGCTGTGTTCCTTGAGCTGCATGAAACGTTCTTCAACTGACTGTATCACACAATCTAGCACCTGGTTAAAGAATTCAACTTTGAATTGTTGTTTGGGGTCTCTTATGGGATTATCCCGTGCCTCGTAATCAAAATGTCTTTTTCTTCGATGACTTTTGTATTCTTGAATGGGTGGGAAAATAGCTTCAGTGTGAAGTTCCTCTGCCAATTTCTGTGCACTCTTCAGAATGTTTTGAAATCCCTCATATGACTTTGCTTTGGCCAGTTGTTCCATTGCTCCGGATATATCAAGGTCAACACCTTGGAGTCTTTTGCTTACAACATTTATTTCAAACAGTATGTCATGCCACAACACTAAGCTACACAGAAATTTGAAGTTATGTGTGTTTCTGATGATTCCATTTCCCTCTGCCACTGTTCTCCCACAAACAGTTCCTGCCATAGCATTATCCTCCATAATGGCAACTATGGCATCATCTATCTTCCCAATTTGGTGTTTATAGGCTTTATCGCATCCACTCGACTTTCCCATTGTGTGGCACTCAGTGGTTTCAATGTCAGAGAGGATGTTCCCAGATGTTGCTTCAAAATTTGCCATTGATGAGTTGATGAAGAGAAAAATACGTAGATGCTTTGAATTACGTTAAAAAACTCAGCAGCCTCACTAGAAGCTGATGCTGCATCACTGACCATCAAGTTCAATGAATGAGAATTGCATGGGATAAAAAAAGCTTGAGGATTTAACTCTCGGATCCATGTCTGCGCTCCTCTGTTCTTGTTCCTCTGTGCATCGTTACATTCATTTGAGATGGAGATATGGATGCTGCAGTAGCTGCCAGGTCACTTGCACTCTGACTAACTGGAAGATCAGGCATCTCCTCTCCACTCACATCCTCACTGGGGACGGAAGGCTCACCGTGAACATTTGTGTCTATGTATCTCAGGAGAGCTCCTTCCTGCCTAGATAGAAAAGCTTCCTTTGCTTGCTTGCTTTTTCTAAATGCTGCCCCAGAGGGGCGTTTTCTTCTTTCACTCATGACTGCTGTTCTGTGCCAGCTATAGTGGCTCTCAACACTCAGTTGAAGGGGGCAAATAAGCAGGCTGGTAGCAGGGCCTGAGTGAGGGAAGATATCAGTGTCTTACGGGCCTAACTGGCTCCTACTACTTCAGTTGACTGCCTATTCTCCTCAAGTGGGTTCAGGGAAGCAGCAGGAAATAGGAAGCTTCCTGAGAAGCTGGTGTTAATCAGTCCAGGCTCCTGGGGGTGTTAGAGAGGTACATAAGAGGCTCCTCTTCCTCTCTCTCCCTGCAGCTCCTGCTGCTTTCTGTTATTCCCTCTCACCTTTTCTCCTGCCTGTCTGTTATGTCTCTTGTGCCCTCCTTCCTCCAGCACAGCACTCCACCATCTCTGTGCATCTAGAGCAGAGAGAATACATATGCACCAGCAGCAGACACAATTTTCTATACTCTGCGTCCTAGTGTTGCCCCCTGTTCCCCAAAGTCTGTCACCTGAGGCGGTGGCCTTCGTTCGCCTCATGGTAAGGGCAGCCCTGGGCAGGATCCTTTTCATCCCACACCTCAGATGTAAGAAGGGCTTGGGGACAAACCAGGGCAGTTGGAGGGAGACTGGGGAAGCTAGCAGGGACCAGGATATTGGAGAAAGTCAAGGGCCACTGTGGCATGTTGCTGCGGGGTGGGAGGTGTGGGGGGAGAGACTCTGTAAGAGGGATTGGTGGGGAAACAACCTGGAGGGTAGTGGAAGCCTGAGAACTGTTGGGCTGTGGGGGAACCTGAGATAGTTACCCTAATTCTGCCTATTAGCCTTTTCAGTCCTGCCCCCTTACTCTCTCCCTTCTCTTTCCCTACCCTGCCACTGCTTCATCCCGGGGGCTCCAGATGTTATGGCCCCAGCAGGAGGAGCAGGAAGAAGGGAGGCAGAGAGAACATTGGCTACACGAAGCCAGTCACTATAGCAGCACTTAGGGGTTAGGACAAACAATGGTCTTGTCTGCCTGCAGCCCAGCCCGGTTGAATGTGTCACATCTCAGCTGAGATGCAGTCAGACATGAGAGGTCTGTCAGATATATGTGTGTCATGTGAGATGTGTGACACTTGGCAGGCCTGGATAGACTGGCCCAGCCGAAGTGTGAAGTAAAGGTAGGAGTTCTGGCAAATTAGGATAGGGCAGAGGTTAAAGAACTCCATTGGCAAGGGTCAGGAAGGGTTACTGCTTAAGAAGGTGGACACAGTAAGACGACAGTAGCAGAGAGCATGGATTTTACTCCAGGTCACTGTACAGCTGCACATGCAGTCTTTCTGTAACACAAAACAGCTGATTTTAAGGGCTCAGTACTATAGGGTTACAGTTCCTCTTATAGCAGCCGGAAGCCACCAGCACAGCTGCTGAGCTTTGTTCCTCGTAATCCAATATATAAACTGAGAGGAGCGGGAGCTTCTGGCTTTTGGGCCAGGAAGAACAATATGCTAATATATCACAATACGCAGTTGTCTGCAATGTTTAGAGTTTTCCAAAACACTCTCAGCTACACTTCTGTATTTGTGGCTGTGCTTCATGGCTGCTCCTGCTCTCGATTTCTTCTAAGGGCATGTCTACACTGTGAAATTAATTCAATTTGATAGAAGTCGATCTTTAGTAACCGATTTTATACAGTCGATCGTGCGTGTCCCCACTAAGCACATTAGGTCTTCAGCGTGTGTCCTCAATACCGTGTCTAGCATCGACTCAGAGTGGTGCACTGTGGGTAGCTATCCCGCAGTCCCCGCTGCCCATTGGAATTCTGGATTAAGCTCCCAATGCCTGATCGGGCAAAAACATTGTCGCAGGTGGTTTTGGGTACATGTCATCAGTCTCCCCTCCCTCAAACCCTCCCTTCCTGAAAGCAAACGCAAATAATCATTTCACACCTTTTTTCCTGGGTTATCCATGCAGACGCCATAGCACGGCAAGCATGGAGCCCGCTCAGTTGCACACTGCATTTGTGAGCATTGTAAACACCTCGCGCATTATCTTGCAGTATGTGCAGAGCCTAGCTAGGAGCCGCCAGTACAAGAAAGATTGTGAGGAGAACATGAACACAGATGTTCCTGAAAGCATGGGATGTAGCAACTGGGATATCATGGCGGCATTGGGGCATGTTGATACAGTGGAACGCCAATTCTGGGCCCGGAAAACAAGCACAGACTGGTGGGACCGCATAGTGTTGCAGGTATGGAATGATTCCCAGTGGCTGCGAAACTTTTGCATGCATAAGGCCACTTTCATGGAACTTTGTGAATTGCTTTCCCCCACCCTGAAGCACAGGAATATCAAGATGAGACCTGCCCTGACAGTTGAGAAGCGAGTGGTGATAGCCCTGTGGAAGCTTGCAACGCCCGACTGCTACCGGTCAGTTGGGAATCAATTTGGAGTGGGCAAATCTACCATGGGGGATGCTGTGATCCAAGTAGCCAGGACAATCAATAACCTTCTGCTAACAAGGGTAGTGACTCTGGGAAATGTGCAGGTCATAGTGAATGGCTTTGCTGCAATGGGGTTTCCTAACTGTGGTGGGGCGATAGATGGAACACATATCCCTATCTTGGCACTGGACCACCTTGCCAAAGAGTACATAAACTACAAGGAGTACTTCTCAATGGTGTTGCAAGCACTGGTGGATCACAAGGGCCATTTCACCAACATCAAGTGGAATGGTCGGGAAAGCTGCAAGAAGGGACTTTCTTCCCAGACCAGAAAATTACTGTTGGGGATGTTGAAATGCCAATAGTTATCCTTGGGGACCCAGCCTACCCCTTACTCCCATGGCACATGAATCCGGACACAGGCAGCCTGGACAGCAGTAAGGAGCAGTTCAAGTACAGGCAGAGCAAGTGCAGAATGGTGATAGAATGTGCTTTTGGATGTTTAAGGGGCGCTGGTGCAGTTTGCTGAGTAGGTTAGACCTCAGCAAAAGCAATATTCCCATTGTTATTGCTACTTGCTGTGTGCTCCATAATATCTGTGAGAGTAAGGGGGAGACGTTTATGGTGGGGTGGGAAGTTGTGGCAAATCCCCTGACAGCTAATTTTGAACAGCCAGACACCAGGGCAATTAGAAGAGCACACTGAGGTGCCCTGCGCATCAGAAAGGCTTTGAAAAACAGCTTCATGACTGACCAGACTACGGTGTGACAGTTGTGTATGTTTGTCCTTGATGCAAAGCTGCCCCCTTTGGTGAATGTACTTCCCTGTAAGCCAATCCCCCTCCCTAACTTCAACCACAGCTGGCACAGGAAATAAAGTCCCTATTGTTTTTAATCCATTCATTCTTTATTTATTTAAAAAAACTTGAGATCACTGGCAACACTGATTAGTAAAAGGTAGCCCAGGTGGGGTGGGGGAGGAGGGAAGGACAAGGCCACATTGCTTGTTGTAGCCACACTACAAATCAAAGCTGTTCGAATGACAGCCTTCTGTTGCTTGGGCCATTCTCTGGAGTTGAGTGGCTGGGTGCCCGGAGCCTTCCCCCGCCCTCACCTCCCCCCCGCGTTCCTGGGCATCTAGGTGAGGAGGATATGAAACTTGGCAAGGAGGGCAGGCAGTTACACAATGGATGCAGCAGTGGTCTGTACTCTAGCTGCCTTTCTTGCAGCTTCACCAGACACCACATCATGTTAGTTTGCTCCCCCATTAGCCTCAGCATCTACTCCTGCATGTTCCGATCTCGCTCACTGTATGTTTTACTGGCCTCTGCCACCGAATACCTCCATGCATTCAGCTGTGCCCTATCAGTGCAGAAAGACTGCATGAGCTCTGAAAACATGTCATCGCGAGTGCGTTTTTTTTCACCTTCTAATCTGTGATAACCTCAGGGACGCAGTTGATACGGGGAGCACAGAAACATTTGCAGCTGCAGGGGGGAAAAGGGAGGGTAGAATTTAAGAAGATACATTTCTGAGAACAAAAGGGAGACTCTTTCACAGTGAAACAAGCAATTCACAGCAGACAGCACATGTGTTTTAGATACAAGGTCACATTTTGCCTTTTATATTGAGCTGCTGCGGTATGATGACACATCACACTCAGCTGGACAACAGAATTCAGTTTCCAGGCAGCCATGGTAAGCCAAAGGGTATGCGGGATTGGCTTCTTCCGTGTTTATAACATGTGGGCATGGTTTCAAACTGCAGCGCCCTCCTTTCCCATAGCAACCAATGCCAGTTGGTTTTGCCATTTAAAAGGAAGGCCTGCGGTTGCCTTTTAAAAGGAGGGGCTGTGGGTTTCGGAGTGGATGTGCAGTACACCCTCCCCCCGGGCATGGCCGTTCTCCAGGATGATCCCTTTTAGCTAAGCGCAAACTGCCCAGCATGACTGGGGTCTAATGTGCCAGGGATCACCAAACAAAGGGTATTACTGTTCCCTTACAAAAATTCCCCTATTTCAACCAGGTGACCATGAATAATATCACTCTCCTGAAGCTGACACTGAAAGATAAAGACTGAATGTTGCATGAATGCGACCAAAACCCAGGACCATTCGCTGCCATGCTTTGTGCTGCAATGATTCCAGACCACTTGCTACTGGCTTGGCCTGGTAAAGTGTCCTACCGTGGAGGACGAAATAAGGCAGCCCACCCCAGAAACCTTCTGCAAAGGCTTTCAGAGTACCCCCAGGAGAGCATCATGCCCCCCCTTGTGCCGGTTCCTGAGTGTGTGTATACTATATATAACAGAATACTGTGGAAGATCAATAAAGAGGTGCACATACATTACATTGTTATATAATTGATAAATTGTAATAATTAACCTTGTATATGGTCAGAGCATCAGTTTAACAATTTATAATACTTCTGATTTTGAAGCAAGAGAAGAATAGGAGCTGTGTGCTCATCATGATTGTTAGCAGTAGAGTCTTGTCCATTTATCATGCTATGAGCAGGGAAAAGGTGAGTATAGTGGAAAGTGAGAAGTTACACACAATTCAATCGGTGGCTTAAGAGCTCTTTGCAACCACAGAAGAGTAGATGACCAACAGTGAGGTGCTTAAGGAGTAATTTCTGTTCTGCACAATACCATCTTGCTTTCAGTTCTTTTTTAATACACTAGTCAAATAAATAAAGTGACTACTGATCAGATTTGGTCCAGTTGTATATTGAGAGTCAGTCAACTCAAATAGCCACAGGACACTGCCAGAATTGACACACAAGGTAGAAACTTGGTTGTTGATGAGACCTCCTGAGACAATGATCAAAGTTTCAGCTCTTATGTGATAAGCATCATCCCATAAAAGTTGTAATGATTTCAGTTAAGGGTGTGGACTTAATACCTCACATAACCCTGCAAAGACTTTTCCTCGAAATTCGTTGCACATCAGTTAGAATTAGGGAAAAACTGGATTCTACCCAAGGCTCTAAATCACTTAAACCAGAATTCTCAAGAGTGGACATTAATGGTGTATTCCTCGCTTTCTGGCCACTCAGCTAGAGACACACAAAGCCTGATTTTTTTTCAGAGGTGCTGACCATGCTCAGTTTCTTGCTGCTTTTCCTCAGCTTTGACCCCAAGGACGACAGACCTGGTGCTGAAGACAGAGCACAAGCAAAAACTTGGCTCCAGGCACCACTGCAGATCATATGGTAACGAAGAACCTAAACACCAGTTTTCCAGAGAGAAACCCTCCAAATTGTCTGTGTCAACTACTAGAGATAGAAGTTTACCTGCCAATGTAGCACAGAGAAAGGGTGACAAGATGTCAACCTTGACAATGACGCTGTCAGCCTTACATGTGCCAATGCAAGCACAGATGTTTGAACCCACCATGGTTCCACAATATATACTGGCTGAAAAAGTCTGTATCCTCACCAGAGACATCCTCCACACCAAGACCACACCTGGCACCACTTCCCTCAGCACTGAGGTCTTGCTACCCTAGAGAAACACCATTTGAAGAAATATACTCTTCATTACCCTCACCGAGACTCTTGTTGTCACCAACATGAAGCCAAGATTCATCCACCTGTGGTCAGGAGGGAACACCACTGGAGGCTTCTTGTTCAGGGTCTCATCACAGGCAAGGCTCAGGTGACAGTGAGTTGGCCAAAACCTAAACAGCATGTCACTGTTGGCCCTATTGGCAATACTGGGGACTACCATCACACATGCCTCAGTACAAATCCCCCTCCCACCTGTCATGGAAGAGGAAGAGATCTCGCTCCCTAGCAGCATCACTAGCCAGGCCTCCCACGCCAGACCCAAGATCAGGCGTGGGAGGCCTGGCTAGCGATGCTGCAAATAAATTGAGGCAACACTGGAGGAACCTCAGCAACCTCCTTGTCTGTTGACAGTCTTCATCTTCATCAGATGAAGCAGTGGCACTGGCACCTGATAACATAAGTGTTCCAAGACCTTTTGACCCAGATCACTGAGACCATGGACATTGGTGAACCAGGGGAAGTCCCATGAGCTCGCCAATATCCTGAGATCATCAACCCTAGATAGGGCTGCCCAAACAGGTAATCTAGGACTGCATCAAAAAGGGTATACTCGAGCCAGTGAAGGGACTTTGGCAAACCACAACCACTCTTCCTCATCTTCAGCTCTCATCCACAAGGTTTGAAAAAAGGCCCTGTTTGCAAAAATATATATTTTTTCATATGGGAGAGAGTGGCTGCCTTTCTACCAAAACTCCCACAGGATAGTAGAGAGGAACTGAGAGATGTCATAAAGGTGGACCTGATGGTCAAAAAAACTCCTTTTACAAGTGGCCATGGATGCACTGGATGTGGTTGCCATGTTGCTGGCCACAGCCATCATCATGAGACAGGCCTTGTGGCTTCAAGCGCTGGAATCCCTACAACACACTATAGAGGACCTGCCATTGGGAGAGCTGGAGCCAAACAGATGAAGTGCTCCTCTCTCAAAGATTCTAAGCTCACACAGCAATCACTAAGGATTTATACACCATAGCCCTACCCATACAAATACCAGCCCCAGCAGAGGAAGAGAGCTCCCTTCTAGTACCAGATTCAAGAGCTGGAGCACTCTCTCAGAAAAAGACCCAGTACTGTGGGATGTGACAATCATCCCCCTCTCTTGCAAAAATGGCACCCTCTCAGAGGCAGCAGGTTTGATAGGACTGTTGGGAGCCACGCCAGAGCAAACCTAGGCCTTCCCAACAGCTTTTGGAAGCTGCCTTGCACTCTTTCATTGGGTGTGGTCTACAATCATGGCCAACAAATGGTCACCGCACATCCCCCATGGCTACCCCATCCATTTCCGCTCCTTTCCCCTTATCCAGCTCCCACCCTTTCCCATCCTTCTTCATGGACCCTTCTTACAAGAGCTACTACCAACATAAGTGGCCTCATTGCTTTAGCTAGGAGCCATAGAAAATTACCGGAGGAGTACAAGAGAAGAGGATTCCATTTCCAATATTTCCTTATTCTGAAGAAAAAAGGGGGTCTCTCTACTATCCTAGACCCGAGAATAGTGAATTACATAGGCTGCCTTAGAATCAGGATGGTAATGCTTGCTCCATCATTCAGGCCCAGCAACAGCAATTCCGGACCCCAGGACCAGGGCCGTCCCTAGATGGGTGCAGGGCCTGGGATGGAAGTGACAAATCAATCACTTCTGGGACCAACCGCGCTGGCCAATCACACCTCACAAAATGCAGGGCCCGAAGCAATTGTGTGTGCCTAGGAGCCCTGTGGCCAACCCAGGCAATTTAAAAGGGGTCCAACAGCCTCATTTGACATGAAGATTTGCCTTATTCACTGTCCATCCTGTGCAGTGAATGGTTCTGTGGAAAATATAGCATATGCTCATATAATCAGTAGTTTCACTTAATTCAATAAATTCACTAGAAACAACATATCCAGCATGATGTACAGAGGCTCACTTTGTAATATAAAACCCGTAAAACAGAGTTGATTATATTACAGCATAAAGTTTCCAAAAGGCAAAACAAAAAAGTTCAATACTGTAAAGATTATTGTTTTATCTCAGATATTTACATGGTAATGATTTGCAAACCTGTTAAAACTTCCTAAATAAAAAAGAGTGAGTTATTTAAAAAAATAAAGTAGTACTGGACTGAATCCTGGGTTCATTGAAATCAACCTTTGAAATCAAGTCTCTCATTGACTGCTCTGGGGCCAGGATGTACTGGAAGAAATAATGCTGCAAGAGACAGGAAGTCAGGCAGCTTGACCCATGTCTTTTTTCTGGCTCTGACTATAATATTTGGCTCTGTAACCCAAATTTACATAAAATCTCTAATGGTAAAAAAAATGTATTAATCAAAATGTTAGCCTACTGAGTATCATTTCCTTTCCGCATCTCTTTTGGCTATTCAGTTTGTCAGATATATTGGCCAGCTTTAATACACACATGTAGATTTCTCTTATAAGAAAAAAAGACAGTTATGCAAGTCCACTTGGCTCTTAGAATCAGCTTCTTAACTCATCTGTCTCCCCACATCATTCCCCACTTTTTTTCTGTTTTACTATATGAAGTTCATACTTCTTGCCCTCACTCTTAAGGTGTCTCACAGCTCTACCTCGCCCTACCTATCCGGCTCCTTTTCTTTCTTATCTTGTCATCTCCTGCCTCTCCCACTCTGCCAACAATGCAAACCTCATCTTTCTATTTGTCAGTTTTTCCACAGCCATCCCTGTACCTTCTTCCGTGGCACCCCTTGCAAAGAGAACCCCTTCCTGGATTAATTCCTACTGCCACTACTCTCCCCTCCTTCAAATTCTTCTCACAACCTATCCCTGCTATGATGCCTACAAAAAATCAGCCAGTGAATGATGGTTTGTGCCCCCCCAGTTGGGGATATAGGATTTCATTTAGTTAAAATAAATTAAGCATAAAAAACTAACAAAATACTTGCTGTGCAACAGCTCGCTTAAATACCTGTGATAGTTACCCTTGTCCTTCCTCTCTTGCTTTTGATTGTCATACTTGCAGTTACATCTTGTCTCAAAGTCGTGTGTGTGTGTACTGTGCCTAGTATAATGCGGTCATTTGGGGCCTGGAGAAAATATTTCAATAGAGATAACAACAAAGAACTCACTACTAATATAGAAATTAAATGGTTGCTCCCAGTGTCAATTAATTTTTAGACGTTTTAATGCTGTTAGCCAAAAGGAAATGTTTTCACAGTCTCAGATAGCCCTGCTGTCCACATTTGAACAACAAAGTAGGCAGGATCTTTCTACAAAATAAACTCATTAGCAAATATTTTGCTGTGGAGATAGAACAGCTGCTGTGGTCAGAAACTTAAAAGCCTGGAAGTGATTGTACTCTAACCATTAAATTGAGAACTTCTGCCTGTGCAGGGGAGTCAGGGAACACAGTTTCCTTCAACATCATAGCTTATGGGAAGTTCTGCTCTCCCTGTCATCCCCCAGTTCCTATTCCTGAAATTGATACTTCATTGGTTGCCCTAGCAGAAGCTGCTGCATATAAATGAGCAATGTGCCATAGGGCACTTTCATATCAGGAAAAGAAAGCTCAGTATCGGGTCACAAAAAGCAGAACTACTGGTGCAATGGGTCACTTGTCACTGTAAGTCCATAGCTCTTGAGGCTTCAAAGGCTATTTTATATCGGTTCTTCTGTCGTGCTCATCGCTATAGTATCTAAGTGCCTTCCAGTAGTGTATAGCACAACTTGACTGACATCTGTGCCATGTTGTTTGTTTTCTCATTCTCTCCTCAGCGGTAGAAGTGTGTGCAGGGAGTGTCTTGTTTTGGTAGGGTTTGGTTTGTTTGTTTTAACATACATGTTGCTATGTGCTTGTTAGAGAAGGCAAGGGCAAAGATAAGGGTCTTGTGCTTGGAGCAGAAGTGGTGAGATCTGTGAGGTCCTTAGTTCCTGTGAGAGTTCATTCCACTGTCTCAGACCAGCCACTGAGAAAGTTCTGTCTCCTGCACAGATGAGCTTTACCCACAATCCACTTTAGTTATCTAAAGTGTGAGAAGAGGCAGTTTTGCAGAATGAAAGTTAAATTTTGTCCTCTGTTTTATCTGTGTGGTTCGCATTGGTTTCAAATTTGGTGGTTTAGCTTAATGTGCATAAAAACTAAGAAAACATGTGAAAGTACATAAAACATGCACAAACAAGGTAGATGAACAAAATGTCATCCAAAAAACCCTCAAGTCTGTTTAGCCTTATCTATAAAGCAAATTGAGCATTTGTGTTGAGTTGTGCAATTCTTAGAATTAATATAAACTTTGAGATATTTTCTCTAGTTCAAGTAATTGTGGGTGGTCTGAGCTATTGGACCAATGGTGGTCACCATTAAACTCACGCATTCCCATTCCAATCAGTGCAATTGCATGGGTGTAAATGAGGACAGAATTTGGCCTTGGAGAGTAAAGCTGTAAGACGTATGTAAAACCTGTTGCTAAGTGAGATTTCGGATTCTGTTGTATTAATGGCATCAGAGAACACCAAGTTTGAAAATTACACAGCTCCACCCAGGTGCTTGATTTACTTTGGAAGCCTAAATAGACTTTTTTATTTAAATATTTTCTTAGGTGCTGTTTGTCCGAACTTCGGAAGTGAGTGCCTTTGATTGCTTCACCCCTCCTTGCAGAAGGGAAGGTAGGGCTGTAGGAGTGTCTCAGAGCTGCTATGTAAGAAGAACCACCTGCAGTCTGAAGTGGCTCCAGTGCCCTCTACCATTTATCTCCCAAACATAAAGAGAGATCATATCAGCTTTGCTAAATTGTCACCAAAGTTTGCCAACCCCCAAATAAAAATGACTAGCTCAGCCTGTTTGATCCAGAAAACTTTAGTGAGGATTTTGCAAGGCTGCAGTTAGTCATCCATATTCTTCACGTCACTGCTGCCTGGCGAGGAGAAAACGGGAGGCAGGGGAAGTGCTGGCAGTTGTGGGAGAGTTGCTGGCTGGTGGGGAAACAGGAAGGAGATGGGGAGAAGGTGCTGGAGCTGCCTCAGAATGCACAATGCTCCTCATACAGGGGCTGGTTTCCGTGGGCTTTGGATCAATGGAAAGAGTCCTATTGATTTCAGCAGGCTGTGGATTAGGTTCCTATAGCAGTTCTGAGATCCTCGTACAGCCCACCTTCAGTATTCCCAATTCTAGCTATGTTTTGAGAGTCTCTCAATATTTGGTTTGGCTAATGGTTCTGATGAATTTCTGATTTACAGAACTGCCAGCCTTCGTGGGTCAAAAGTCATGAGTCAAGCTCCAAAAATTGTGAGGTTCTTTTTTTAATTGTGTGTTGGCTTTCCAATATTGGAGCAGTGGCAGTGAACTTTTCTCCACGGCCATGAGGGCTAGCATCTCAGCTTTATTTTTTTAAGTGAGATTCTCATGCAATCATTTGTGATTAAAGCAGCTGCAGCTGGGACTTTAAGTCAAACAATAAATATTGAGAGACACACATTAACACAGCATTGCCAATTCTTGTGATTTCACCATGAGTAATATGATTTTTGGCTGTGGCTGGAGCCAGTCTCAATATGACAGGAGAAGGGGCAGCTTTCATGGAGTTTCCAGCTGGCTCAGGGGCAAAAACCCCTCTGATTGGCTGCCCTCCCCCAATCAGGGCTAGCACAGGAGGCTGGCAGAGTTGTCTTCCCTATCTTGGAGAGTAGCCAGGAGATTTTTGGGGAGGGAAGCAGAAGAGGGAGCAGCTGATGATATTCTCATTGGGGTGGCCTGGGAGGAAGAGGGAACTGCTGGAGGTGCCCACCCTCCCCCCAGGATTGGGAAGCAGAGAAGGGAACCCTGCAGCAGCTGCACCACCCCCCTGCCTTGGAGAGGGACACGATGAACCACTAGAGGGACAAGAGATACATTGGGAGGGGCAAGGGGTAGATGTTGAGTTGGGGACCTAAAGTTGATGTAGGGGTTGCGGTTAGTATAATTAGTTGAGGGATGGACAGATGTGGGGCAGGGAACAGAGAAGAAAAATCAATGAGAAAATTGGTTTTGGGGGAAGAAACTAGAATCTCCGGACCATCAGGCAGTAGCCAAAGCTTCGCATCAAAGGACAATATCACCTTATGTGCTATGTTTGGGAGAGCTGGGATCACTATCTGTCACACAGAGTGATTCACAAGTCAAAAGACAGACCAAACAACACAACCTAATTTTTAAAAGAAGTCATGATTTTGGGCCTTGTTCAGAGTTGCCAACCCTCCAGAACTGTCCTGGAGTCTCCCAGAATTAAAGATTAATCATGTGATGAAACCTCCAGGAATACAGCCAGCCAAAATTGGCAACCCTAGCCTTGTTGGAATTAATTTTCCTAATAATTTTACTAAGGTTTACCATGACTCAGATTCCACACAAGCATTCCTTTGTTAGTCAAAGGCCACATGGTGTTGGTTACATCCAAAATATCAGCTTAAATATTTACACCCTTATATGCTATATCTATAGCAACAATACAGTTGTAAGTTTGTTGGCCAATGCTTATAACAGGATCAGGAGGTGCCTTCCCATCATGGCATGACTTTAGAGCAGGTAAGAGAAGGCCTGACAAAGAATGGTTAGGATACCTTCCATTTTACACACTATAACAAACACGTGATGTCACTGCTGGTTATTGGACCTTATTTAAAGCCAGCTGAATCACTTTAGGGCTGCACTCTGCTCTCTTCAAGGTTTGTTTTTTTCCTTATCTCACTTTGCCATATTTCCCCCTAACTACTAGGCTAAGCATTTCTCTATAATAAATTAAACAAACAACCATATAACCAATTATTTACTGTACCTGGTGCCCAATTAACCATGTTTTCTTTATTTGTATTACTTCAGCTCAAACCTTCAATAAGATAATGCTGCTTTTCCAAAGAGTCACTATACGTTTAACACAAATAACCCTCCTTTCTCATGATTTCTTTTTGCTCACATGCTTTGGGCCTATTGTTCATGCTAATATCCAAACTCAATTTAAAACCATCGTTCACTCAGGCCTAACATGGGTCTATATTCCTACAGGCCCAGCTAATGATATTTTGGAGTCTAACTCTTGACTTTTTGAACTTTTGGGGTTGACAATACTGATAACATCACTCAAGTTAGCAACAGTGGATTTCTGCCTTCAGACCAGTGACATTTTGTCCTAATCCAAAATGGCCACCAACTCCAGTTGCTATCAGTGGGACTGACTGCCCTCAGCATGGTGGCTGCCATTTCCCTAAAGCCTTTACACATCAAAGCGATGCTGCCCCCATTAAAGATGGTCACCATCTCTGATTGTTTCCTAGGGGACTGAAGCCAGGTTCCCACAGGGAAGTCACGGTGACTCCTTAGTCACTATGTGGGGAACAGGCAGGGGACAAGAGAACATGAACAAGCTGGAAATGAGATTGTGGTGGTGGTAGCCATAGGTGAGTGTTAAGAAACTGTACAGGAAACTGAGGAGTCTGAGGGAGCAAGAGTAAGGCTAAGGAGATGCAGGAATATGTTTGGAATATGTGGAGACTGAGGGGGTGCAGAGGAGTGTAGAGAGCAGGCAGCAGATTGAAAGTGGGTTCAAGGCACTGAGGCAGATTGAGGGGGACCCAGCAGAGCATGGGGTCAGGCTAAAAGGTTCAGAGGTATGTGGGGGCAGGAGGAGCCTGAAGGGGGGGCAGGAGAAAGTGGCATGGCAGAGAAGGAGAATATGATGGGTAGGAGACTGAGAGGGGAAAGAGAAGAAATTAGTAGGTGTAGGGTATAGGTGGTGGACAGGAGACTGAGTGAAAGGTGAGCGTGAGTGAAGTGGCTGGCTATCCTGTCTAGTTAAGGAGGGAGACTGGCCTCCCAATTGTACCATATTTCATTGTAATTTTTGCCGTGGGGTATTAAAGGCTCATGGTTGTGCTGCTACACCTAGGCTAGTGGTGTTCTGCGGCTGGTACAACAGTCAGCAGAAGCTAGTGAGAGAACAAGAGAAGACACCACCAAGCAGCACACGTCCTTGGATATGTGTGTGTGGTGAAATCACCACGAAGAGGACTCAGGCACATGCTGGCAGCACCTCTTCTCCTTGGGCGTGTGAGAGGAGCCGCTACGAGCCACTATCTGCTGCCGGCCCGTAGCCGGAGGCAAGAGGAACAGCAGAGCTGGGAGCACTCTGTGGAGCTGCCCTCCACAACCGCTGTCACTGCCTGAGGCAAGTCCATAGGCTGAGAGGAGGAGCAAGGAAGCCTGAAGAGGAACTGAGCTACCACTGCCTTTACTGTTGCTGCTGCTCCCTGAAGGATTTGCAGGTAGTTTCTTGGCTCTTTTGGGGTCGGGAATGGATAGCAAAAGTAAGGGAGTGGGGGAGAACAGGAGGCAACAATGGGCAGCAAGGGGAATAAAGGGGAAAATAGGACTGGGGAGAGGAGTGGGGGCGGGGGGCAAAGGATACTGTTTGTGAGAAGGACATGGATAGAGCAAAGGGGCTCTTTGGTTGTGAATTGTGCCATAACTGATGGATTACAATGGTTCTTAAGTATAAAACATGTTTTAGGGGATGTTTTTTCACTGTTTGAGTCCAAATAAGCCAGTTTTGCAATTTAATTCAGCTATTGAGAAAAGAGCCCTAAAAATCAGGTTTTATGGTTAAAAGCCATTATAATCCGTCACTTGCAGCACAGCGGGCAAAAAAGCCCAGGTGTTCCACACATTGGTCGTTTGTCATGTATTTTGATGGCTTGTGCCACATATTGGCGGGTTGAGAGGTTTGCTTGCAGCCCTGGCCCTCCCTTTTTTGCATGACAGGGAAAAACTTCAGGAGGAGCTCAGAGGTGATAGCAGGGAACAACCTGCGCTCTGAGGCAGCTCCCAAGAGTGGTTGACACAGGGCTGCTCCAGGCTGCACTGCTCCCTGAGGCCTCCAAGCAGCCCTTGAGAGAGATGCACTGGATTTACCTCAAAGCAGCAAACAATACTGTTGGGAGATTAGCAATGAGAACCCTTCCCACACCAACCTCAGTGAACACTGAGAGAGCAGTAGGCTCTGAAGGACCAAAATAATTTCCTAATGCAAAATAGAGTTTAATAAAAAAAACATTTTTTGTGGGGAAAATGTAATTTAAGTGACTGTATGGGAAGTTTCTAAACAAAAGGACACTTTCCATGTAATTTTGAATTGAATTTTTTGTTATATTCAAACATGTTGGTTATTATTTGTGTTTTCCCCTCTTTGTCCCCTTTTCATTTTTGCCACTGAATGTAACAGAATGAATAATTTCCAGCGTGTGTATTCCCCACTTATTTTCCTCCCGACTCTGTAAGTTTTCAAAATTTCTCCCAGCTTTGAAAAAGTTAAGAGTGGCAAAAGGAAAAATAAAACACTGTAAACCTGCCCCTCTGTAACATCTCCAAATGTCCTTAAGTTTTAGTGGGAAAAGGAAAAAGGAAAAAAAGAAAGGAAAAAAATTAATTAAGTAAAACAAACCTGTAGACAACATTCATTCATTTGATTGCATTCAGTGGCAAAAAAGAAGGGCTAGAAAAGTGTGTGTGGGGAGTAAACATTTAAAATTTTCATATTAAAAACTAAATCAAAAACAAAATGTCTGACGTGAATCAAAACAAAAAATTCAATTAGAATCTAAACAAAACAAAAATTTTGATCTGAACCATTTTGAAAATTTCTCACAAAAGATTTAAAATAAAACGTTTGTTTGAATTTTTTTACCACAGGAAGAACAGGGGTTTCTACCATTTCCAGCTCAGTCCCCTTCCGTCCAAGTGCTGGTTACCTCTTCACCAGCATCATGCCCCTGCAAAGTGACAATTTCAAGTTATGGCAGCATGATTTGTTATTAAAAAAATAAAATAATCAAAAGAAAAATATCCAGAAGGTCCTACAATCCCATGACAGACTGCCTTAGCAGTAGGCTTGGCAGAATTTGATTTTCATTTTTTTTATAATTTTGACTATCAGTGTTTATTTTTAAGTATTTTTTGATGTTTATCTATTTAAATATTCACAGTTGCACAAATACAGTAAAAGCTTTGTTATCCGGCATGTTGCGGGAATAGAGGGTGCCGGTTAGTCAAAAATTCCGGTTAACTATGAGTTATACTTACCAAGGGAATACCAATTTTCAAAGAATTAGAATACAATAAAATGAATAAAGTATAAAATAGTATACAGGTACTCACCAATCCAGTAGTAGTACTGCACTGCAGAGTGGTTGGTTTCTTGAAGCACTTAGGTGTATACAGGTAAAGTTTTCTATACAGTAGGTTATCGTATGACACTACATATCACTATGGGCAGCGCATGGCGTACACCCACATCAGTAAAAATACACTTAACACTAAAACTCTACTGAACATAATTTAATCTTTCTTTGGTGATTCAGAAGGCACTTCAGGATCTTGCAGTGCCTCAGGATCATCATTATCAACATTAATTATCATTGTAGATGTAGAAGCTGTAGGAGGTTGGATTGAATCTGTAATGACCCTATGACACACCCTGGAAGCTGCTGTTTTGAATAAATCCCTGATATCAGCTTGCCTACTTGTCTTCTGCCTCTTTTGCATAAAAGCAGAGTGCAGAATGGGCAATTGCATAACCTCCTGGGCAGTGTACTAGTTACTAGACTGAAGATTTGTATTAGTAGATGTCAGAAATGCCGGTTAATAGAGCTTTCTGGTCAATAAAGTGCCAGTTAAGACAGCTTTTACTGTATATGGCTTCTAAGCATTTTTTTTAATGTGTATTGATTGAAATTTTCAGTTGCAGAAAATTAGGGGGGAGGGTCAGACAATTATTTAATGACAGTACATGTTGAAAAAAGTAAAAAGTTATAACAGTTAAAATGCAATTTTTCAACACCATACATCAAAATATACAAAGTAAATAACCTTAAATCAAACTCTACGTTCTCAAGTAGCATTTTTTCTTACTTTGCCTATCTTTGCATTTTGATTATTATCAGTGGAAATATTTTTTGTGGGTTTGTGTGTGTGCGTGCGATAAAATCAATGTTGAACAACAGTTACTGATTAAAAAAATCTCCTCTTTCCAAGCCTACTTATCAGCTTAGGGCACATTCACTTTCAAATAAACGTCTAGTTTTGGCTTTTGTTATCCACTGTTGTCAACTAGTGTGTCACACTCTTCATCATAGATCTCCTCCTCCTCCTCCTCCTAAATTCCAGCTTAGGTTTGGGGCACCAGAAGTATGTTGTAGCAGGGCAGTGTAGCTTACACTGCTGCTGCCATTAAGTGAACCTGTTTTGTGAATAAATGACTTCAGTCTCCCAGGGCTGCCAATTCCATACCTTTCAATAGCACTCAATTTAAAAATGCCATGTATGGGATGCAACTGTAAAGTATACTGCATTATCTATCTAGCTACCCACTTTTTATATGGCCATTTCCTCACTCTATATGTGGGAAACTTTCTCTTTAAAATTATTATTACTAGAATACACAATAGATCATGGCTATCAGTTTCCGACGAATTTCTTTGGTCCAGCAGGATATACTGTTGTTTGTATAAGTTACAAATAAAAGCTGGAAGAAAGCTGGAAAGTGCTTTCCAGCTAATTATCCCTTTGTGAGCAGTCCAAAAAATGAGTGAGTCAGTTGGGGCAGAAAATTCACTTGGTACATCATTAAGCCTGTGTTTCTGCATCTTTGCAGCATTACTCCCTAAAGAGGGATGAGGGTCACCTCATTATCCTGGCAGTAAAAAGAACTTGTGATAAGAAGCATGGGAAGGGATTAATACAGATAAATTAAGAAAACATCAGCACCCTTTCTAAGAGCTGCTGAGAAAAAAACCTGCTACTCAGCCCTCAGCTGCAGCATTTACAGGAATGACTGATGCTCAAAGTGAAAATCAGGTTAGTAAGAAACCCAGGAGAGTAATGAAGACCTGAGCTTCACCCTCAGAGCTGCTGCTGCTGTTGCTGGAAGTGAACACTGAAGACCAACCTTCTTCACTGTGTGAGGAGAGGGGAGGAGATTATTTCTGGTGGTTTGGAAGCTTTTGAAATATACATATTTTAATTGTCATCTTGGGAGAGCTTTTTTGGCAAACTACTGATAGCGATGCTTTTAAAAGGGGTTCAGTCTTTCCTGAGCCACTTTGGAGGGTCTAAAGTTTTGAGCTGATACACATCTTCCCTTTATGTGGTAAGTATCACAAGCTGTCTTCTGAGATACAAGGAAAGCTACAAAATTACATTTCACTCTGTGGCAAGTTTTGCATTTAAATATACTGTTAGTCTGAAATTTTCACTCTGAAGTTTTAGTTATATACAGCTTTTTCTCTAAAATCTCTTGAACTTTGATTTGTATATAGATCTATCAGTATAATCTTTTTCTCTCTCCCCTTATTTATATCATCATATATAGCCAATGTGTGTATATATATTTCAGTTTAACTTTTTAACTCTGAATTTCCTGAGTATGCAATGCTTGTTTTTAAGATAATTACAATGTTCTTGTAATGTTTTCGACTCTTAAATTACTGATATATTTGCGCAACCCTAGTGCCAGATAAATGTTTTACTTTTTTTTTGTCCACAACTATAGTAAAGGGGAAGGATGGTCCAGTGGCTGGGGCACTAGCGTAAGATGTAGGAGACCCTGCTTCAATTCCCTTTTCTGCCATTGACCTCCTGTGTGACCTTGGGCAAGTCACTTAGCCCCTCTGTGTCTTGACATCCCCATGTGTAAAACTGGAATGATAACACTTCCTCAGAGGAGTCTTGTGGGGATAAATACATTCAAGACGGTGACATGTTTTGAGGTTTACAGATAAAAAGGGCTGTATAAGAAATAGGCATTATTATTAACACTCCATAAGGCATCCACTTCTTTCTTCATCAGATACTCATAAGCCATATGTGCTTCTTTAAACATACTCACACTCTTAACACAAAAATCAGCCTCTGCGATGGTAAGGTGGAATGATGTTACATGTATACGGCTGTATGAAAGTCAGATGTGCCAGTTTCTTGATACAAAAGTGTATGAGGTTGAAACTAAGATTTTGTGGCAGAGCACAAGTTTGCTAAAATTGGGGTACAAATGGCTTTTCAGTATCTGCTAGAGCTGGAAGTGAAAGAGTTATTGATGATGTTGAAGGGTATGAGAAAGTGGCAATGAATGCCAGAGGCTTTTCCCGTCATATCTTATTTCAATGATTTTAAAATTTTGGGTGAGCCTGACATGTCCTGCTGCAATCTTAACTATGATGAAAGTTTCTGCTTGTGTTAATGTATTGTATATAAATCTATACATATACAAATACACACTGTACTTTTTGTATACTAAAAGATGCTGGTTTGCAAATGAAGGTATTCCATCCTTTTGAAAATCTAATATTCCCAAGATAATTTCATTCTTATTCTGACCTGGATATTACACAAAACTCCAGCATTTATTATTTTTTAATATTTTACTTCTACAAATCAATTTAACATACAGATTATGAAGAGTTCCCTGGATTTGTCTTATTTATAATCACATTTTTTTCTATTTATGTTTTGACTTGAAGATATTGAGGCATGGTAGTAATTTATATTTGAGAAATTATTGCACTAGAACAGCGGTGGGCAAGCTGTGGCCCGCACACAGCGCGTCAGGGTAATCTGCTGGTGGGCCATGAGACAGTTTGTTTACATCGACCATCCACAGGCACGGTTGCCTGCAGCTCCCAGTGGCCGCCGTTCACCATTCCCGGCCAGTGGGAAATGCGGGCAGCCGTGCCTGCGGACGGTCGATGTAAACAAACTATCTTGCAGCCCACCAGCAAATTACCCTGATGGGCCGTGTGTGGGCCATAGGTTGCCCACTACTGTACTACAAATATATGCATCTAAAGGAAGGATTTTTTAACATCCTCCAGTAAATGGATATATTAACCTGATGACTTTAAAGGCAGGGATTACTAGGTTCCTCAAAAATGCAATAAGACTTGATATTAAAAAGTGACAAGTGTGTTTTGCTTTTCAGGTCTTGCTAGGTCAGTGGTTCTCAACCTTTCCAGACTACCATATCCCTTTCAGGAGTCTGATTTGTTTTCCACGTTTCACCTCACTTTAAAACTACTTGCCTACAAAATCAGACATGAAAATACAAAAGGGTCTCAGCACACTTACTGAAATTGTAGTTTGTATTGACTTTGCTAGTGTTTATGTAGCCTGTTGTAAAACTAGGCAAATATCTAGATGAGTTGATGTACTTCCTGGAAGACCTCTGTGTATTCCCAGGGGTTGAAAACCACTGCTCTAGGTGATCCTAAAATTGCTGTGTTTACAAAGAGCTAGACTTTGTCCAGGACTGCATAACCACTCAGGGGAACACGATCTCCCTTATGCCTCTGTCTGGATCTGGGCATGGAAGGGGAAAGTGATAATGTGGTTGGTTTGCTCTCCCAGAGTTAGATGTGTGTAGAGAGCAGAAAGAAATACAGGCACGTTGGTGTGCCAGGCCAGGAGTATAATTTACCGGTGATTGTAGCTGAGTGGTAAAAAGCAGAATCCCCAATAGTATTGTTCAAGCATTTTGAAATAGTATTGAACATTTGCTATAACATTACATTGCCATCATCATTCAGTATAAAATGTAGTATTAGAAATTAACGATCAGCCCCCTTTCCTCCATTGCATTATCCCCCCTTCCCACTACCTGCCAGAAGCTCCCCTTGGGTGAATTGCAAAGAATGGGCTCCACAGGGGCTCACAGGGAGGGAGGTCCCATTCAGGAGAAGGAGGGACCCATATTAGTGGTGTCGTTGCATACTTCTAGAGAAAATGCAGAAGTTTCCCAGAGGGGCAATTTCCTTCCATCACTTTCCTTGCCTCATCCACCTGGAGGCTTTTACTGCTCCAACTCCCCTTCCTGGAAACTTTTTCTACCCCTACCCTTCCATTGTCTTCCTGTTGAAAAAGTCTGCCATTACATCTGCCCCCCAAATCTAGGTCACCAAAGGCAGGCCCCAGGCAAGGTGCACTATGTGAGACTGCATTGTTTGCACATTCCTAGGAGGAGCAGTTCTGCTCTCCTCCTGTGCAACTGCTTTCTCAGTAGGTATCTATGATTATAGTAACAGTTTCTTGAAACAGCATTTACTTCCACTTCCTGCTTGAACCCCTGTGGTGAATGGTTTGTTGGTTAGTTGGCATGTTTATGTTTTGTTTCTTGTAGAGATGTGCATGCGTGGCCAATGGCAGCCTGGTTCCTGCAGAAGGAACGTTGCCACGGGGTGGAGGGTGGCCAGAGAAGCAGGACCAAGAAGCCACCCCTCTGTGGGATGGGAAGCTTACTTTTTCCTGTAGTTCAGGAGACTCTATGGGGCTGAGAGGCAGCACCCTTCCCTTCTTGATGGCTCTCCCGATCCCTCCAAGTGAGGGGACAATTCAAAGGTTGCCCTGAGTTGAAGTTGAAATTTATTGGCCCCCCTCTCTCCCTTCACATGAGCATTTCTGGGGAATGTACACTTGGCTCTTTGAGTGTAGATTTCCTGATGTGATAGATATAAGTAAAACCCTTGACCTTACGGCTTTATCAATCTGTTGGTTGGCTCTCCCGTTTACCTGTGAATTTTATTTAATTTCTCCTGCTTCTCCTTGTGGAAACCATCAACAACCAGCAGAGTTATGTTGTGGGGAGCAGAATTTAGCACTCTGTAATGGAGATTGCTGCAGCAGATTGGCTACTCCCATTATGGGGTAGAATATCTCTTTTGCCTGATGTGACCTTAAATTAAAATATTTTCAACAGCAGAATCCATAATTGTGCCATGTGGAATGTGCCCTACTTAAGCCGTTCACAGACTCCTTTTTTTTTTTTTTTTAAGGAGCTCCATTAACTGTTTTATGAAGCATTTGCAGTACTATTTTTATACTGCAACAATGTTAAATCATAACAGTCCCAGAACCACAAAGCAGAAGTGATGGGAATGTATCCACCTATGATGCTATATTCCTGAATTCGGTACAATATTTTTTAACAGGAAAAGGCAGCGCATGGAGTTGGGGGAAACATTTCATAGATTGTTTTTCTTGGAGTTTTCCTGTAAAAAATATGAAACAGGCTTTGGCTAGTCACTTCCATTTTCAAAGAAATCTGAGTAATGTTTGGCAACAAAATTTTAATTAAACAAGCCTTCACATCTGTCATAGTATCACACTTTGAAATTCATGATCAGTTTACTCTACAGCAAGATGTTTTGCATAGTTTCAAAATATCACATATATATAGATATAGATATAAAAAAAATCTGGATCATGGACCTATTTTCCCACATTTTGAAACTATGCATAACATCTTGCAGTAGAGTAAACTGATCAAAAATATTTAAAGAAATGGTATTCTATTATTAACAGTGCGATTAATTGCACGATTAATTGCGATACATTTTTTTAATCACCGTCAGGAGCAAGTTCAGGTAAATAGAATTTAATTAGGGCTGTCAAGTGATTAAAAAATTAATCATGATTAATCATGCAATTAATTGCACTGTTAAACAATAATAGAATACCATTTCTTTAAATATTTTTGGATGTTTTCTACATTTTCAAATATATTTATTTCAGTTACAATACAGAATACAAAGTGTACAGCACTCACTTTGTATTTATTTTTGATTACAAGTATTTGCACTGTAAAAAATCCCAAAAGAAATAGTATTTTTCAATTCACCTAATACAAGTCCTGTAGTGCAATCTCTTTATCATGAAAGTTGAACTTAAAAATGTTGAATTATGTAAAAAAACCTGCATTCAAAAATAAAACGTAAAATTTTAGAGCCTGCAAGTCTATTCAGTCCTACTTCTTGTTCAGCCAATCGCTCAGACAAACAAGTTTGTTTACATTTGCAGGAGATAATGCTCCCCGATTCTTGTTTACAATGTAACCTGAAATTTCAAACAGGTGTTCCCATGGTATTGTTGTAGCCAGCATCGCAAGATATTTATGTGCCAGATGTACTAAAGATTCATATGTCCCTTCATGTATCAACCAACATTCCAGGGGACATGCAGCCATGCTGATGATGGGTTCTGCTCGATAACGATCCAACGATTGTCTGAGTCAGATGCCACCAGCAGAAGGTTGATTTTCTTTTTTGGTGGTTTGGGTTCTATAATTTCTGCATCGGAGTGTTGTTCTTTTAAGACTTCTGAAAGCATTCTCCACACCTCGTCCCTCTCAGATTTTGGAAGGCACTTCAGATTCTTAAACCTTGGGTCAAGTGCTGTAGCCATCTTTAGAAATCTCACATTGGTACTTTCTTTGCATTTTGTCAAATCTGCAGTGAAAGTGTTCTTAAAACAAACAACATGTGCTGCGTCATCATCCGAGACTGCTATAACATGAAATATATGGCAGAATGGAGGCAAAATAGAGCAGGGGACATACAATTATACCCCAAGGAGTTCAGTCACAAATTTTAATTAACACATTTTTTTTAAACTAGCGTCATCAGCATGGAAGCATGGTGCAATGGTGGCTGAAGCATGACGGGCTATATGAATGTTTGGCATATCTGGCATGTAAACACCCTGCAGTGCCGGCTAGAAAAGTGCCATGCAAATGCCTGTTCTCACTTTCTGGTGACGTAAATAAGAAGTGGGCAGCATTATCTCCTGTAAATGTAAACAAACTTGTTTCTCTTAGTGATTGGCTGAACAAGAAGTAGGACTGAGTGAACTTGTAGGCTCTGAAGTTTTTACATTGTTTTCTTTTTGAGTGCAGTTATGTTACAAAAAAAAAATCTACATTTGCAAGTTGCACTTTCACAGCAAAGAGATTGCACTACAGCTGGGGTGGCCAACCTGAGCCTGAGAAGGAGCCACAGTACATTGCCAAAGAGCCACAGTAATACATCAGCAGCACCCCCATCAGATCCCCTCCCCCGCTCTCCCAGTGCCTCCCACCCACTGGCAGCCAGGCCGATCAGCGCCTCCCAGGGCCGGTGCAAGGCCACCTTGCACCCCCCGCCCAAGCTAACCCTGCCACCCGCGCCTCCCCACCAGAAGAGGCCCCCCCCCCCCCGGCAGCTCCCCCGCCCCCCCCCCTGGGAAGCCCGCTGCCCCCCAGCCCGGGGACCCCCCCCCCCCCCCCGCAGCAGCTATCCCTCTCTGCAGCTAACCCCGTTCGGGGAGCCCCCATCCACGGCAGCTAACCCCACCCACTGCCCTCCCTGCCCCTCCCTTCTGCAGCAGCTAACCCCGCCCGGGGATAACCCNCACCTTGCACCCCCCGCCCAAGCTAACCCTGCCCCCCGCGCCTCCCCACCAGAAGAGACCCCCCTCCCCCCGGCAGCTAACCCTGCCCGCCACCTGGGAAGCCCGCTGCCCCCCAGCCCGGGGAACCCCTCCCCCCCCCCGCAGCAGCTATCCCTCTCTGCAGCTAACCCCGTTCGGGGAGCCCCCATCCACGGCAGCTAACCCCACCCACTGCCCTCCCTGCCCCTCCCTTCTGCAGCAGCTAACCCCGCCCGGGGATAACCCTCCCCCCCCACGGAAGCTAACCCCCCCCGGGAGCCCGCTCCAGCACACCTCCGCTCTGTCTCCTCCGCTGAACACGCTGGCCCCGCTCTAATTCTCCTCCCCTCCCAGGCTTGCGGCGCAGATTGGAGGAGAATTAGAGCGGGGCCTGTGTGCTCAGCGGAGGAGGCAGAGTGGAGGTGATCTGGGGAGGAGAGCAGTTCCCCTATGTGCCCCCAGGGCCGGTGCAACCATTTAGGCAACCTAGGCGGTCGCCTAGGTGCTAGGATTTGGGGAGGTGCCATTTTCTTTGGCAGCAACCACGGCGGCCGGATCTTCGGCTGCCCCAGTAGCCACCGGCATTTAGGCGGAGGGAGCTGGGGCAGTGGAGCGTGGGGAGGGCTGCCTGCAGCAAGGGGGGGGGTGCGGTATGCAGGGGAACTCCCCACACCAACTCACCCCTGCCCCACCTCCTCCCCGAGCACGCCGTGGCTGCTTCACTTCTCCCGCCTCCCAGGCTAGTGGTGCTGACAGGGCAGAGGTGAGCTGGGGGGGGGGGTGCCTCAGGGCGGGGGGGTAGGAAGCTGCCGCAGGGGGGGCGCCTCAGGGCAGGGGGGGGGAGCTGCCGTGGAGGGGGCGCCTCAGGGTGGGGGCTCGGGGACGGGGCGCAAGGTGGAAGTTTCACTTAGGGCGCGAAACATCCTTCCACCGGCCCCGTGTGCCCTCCCCGTTACTGTGGGCGGCCCTCCCCGCGCCCCCCTGCCCCAGCTCACCTCCACTCCACCTCCTCGCCTGAGCGGGCTTTTAGGCACCCTCAACCACTAGGCGCCCTAGGCGGCCGCCTAGTTCGCCTAGTGGTTGCACCAGCCCTGGCACCTCCCCCTCCCGATCAGCTGGAGACTCTGGAGGTGGGGTGGGAGAGGAGCGAGGGCATGGCAGGCTCAGGGGAGGGGGCGGGAAGGGGTGGAGTGGGGGCAGGGCCTGTGGCAGAGCCAGGGGTTGAGCAGTGAGCAGCCCCCCGGCACATTGGAAAGTTGGCACATGTAGCTCCAGCCCCGGAGTCAGTGCCTATACAAGGAGCCGCATATTAACTTCTGAAGAGTCACAGGTTGGCCACCCCTACACTACAGTATTTGTATTAGGTGAATACTGTTTCTTTTGTTTATCGTTTTTACAGTGCAAATATTTATAATAAAAAATAATCTACACTTTGATTTCAATTACAACACAGAATACAATATATATGAAAATGTAGAAAAACATCCAAAATATTTAATAAATTTCAATTGATATTCTATTGCTTAACAGTGCGATTAAAATTGCGATGAATCTTTTTAATCACAATTAATATTTTTGAGTTGATCGCGTGAGTTAACTGCGATTAATCGACAGCCCTAAATTTAATACAATGAAACTGACGCTGGATTGTAAAATGTCTCACAAATCGCAAGATTGAAAAAAGTTATATCTAGCTTGGCCTCCTATCCTAAAGCCTTTTCTTCTTATAAATGCAATCGGACAGTATTTGCATGTGCTGTGAAAATTTATATTGTCTGTCAAGCAATAGATTCTGTTTGCTTTCCAAAAGATTAGTATTCCATTTGCTATGTTTTTCTACAGCCAAACATAGTTTTCAAGCCACTGAGAGTGTGTAATTGGACTACATTTTTTCAGGTGTTAATTGCGACAGTTCTGATTATTTAAAGAAAGATAATAAAGTCAGAAAACAAAGCATGGACTCTAAACTATGCTGGATACTGTCGTTTTGATTGATCTTCATAGAAATTGGCTTTGTCACACAGGGCTGGTCCCCACTTAGTCCGGACTTCGGACTAAGGTACGCAAATTCAGCTACGTTAATAATGTAGCTGAATTCAAAGTACCTTAGTCCGGACTTACCGCGGTCCAGACGCGGCCGGAAGTCTCCCCCCGTCGACGCCGCGTACTCCTCTCGGCGAGCTGGAGTACCGGCGCCGACTGTGAGCACTTCCGGGATCGATCCGGGATCGATTTATCGCGTCTTAACCAGACGCGATAAATCAATCCCAGAACATCGATGGCGTGCCGCCGGACCAGCCGGTAAGTGAGGACTAGGCCACAGTTTCCAAAGATTCCAAGCCTGAATTCATCTCTAGGATACTGATGCAGAGCCCGGCAATGGGACTAAGAAGGGTGGCAATGTGATTCCTCTTCCCTGGGGCTTCAAAGAGCTGATTAGTCCCCCAATACAGTTTAGGGAAGCCCTTAGCATTGGCTTAACTTGAACCCAGATGACCATGGTCTGTATGGGTCTTCTGGCAGCTAGGAAATAGCTGTCAATAAGACTCTGTCTGCCACACATCCACCCAACCCCAAAATGCCCTGGTACACTCCCTATGCTGGGGACTAACGTAACAGGGATGGGGGCATGCAGAGCTTGCTGAACCAACTCTCCAACTGTCAGAGAAGCTCCGTGAACACAGCATATTCTTTGAGGGTCATTACAGACGTTTTGCTTAGAGGTGTGGCCACAGGAGCAACTGTTCATTCTGTCATTGCCTCAGCCTGTTGGCCATTTGGCAGGGCTCCTTCTGCTTGTACTGCCCTGCTCCTCATCTTGAGGCTGCCTGCTGGGTCCCATTCTCCAATGGGCAGGAAGGACGAGGATTTGTGTTAGGGCTGTTAAGTGTGCGGCAGTTGCAGGTATAGATCAGAGTGGAGTTTTTTGGGTGTGCATACACCCATAATGCAACTTCCCTTTACAGATCACTTTATTCTATGGACTCAGTTCTGATTTTTGTTGCGAATTATACCTGTAGGTCACGCGCAGTTCGAGTCTAGGCTGAGGCACATGAACAAAGTCCACAAATGCAGAGTATTACAGAGATAGCAAGTTTATTACACTCGAGCGTGGTGCCCCCGCTGCTAATCAGGAGGGGGACCCAGACAGTCGGTTACACAAAGATTATATACCTTTTAGCAGTGCATGCTACCCTCGTGCATCGTAACTTTTGGCCAATGAATAAGCCGTTTACTTGTCTCTCACCTATCCTAACTAAGCATCTCCCTCATGCTAGCTAGCGTTACAAGCCCCCGAGCTCATGCACAAGCCCCCTCTCCTCCTCCTCCAGGCCATATTGTCTGAATTAGCTGGCATGCCTTCCTTTTACTGTTTCCAGATGTTCCTTTCTCCCCTTCCCCATTTTCCAGTACATGATGTGCTCGCTTCTAGCTAAGGGTGGGCCCAAACCAAAATGGAGTCACTCATACTAACTTTCCCCAACTTTTTAAAGATGCAGGTCACACATCACTGACAGTAGGGCCAGCCTTATGTGGCTTGTCCCACTCCCTCCACTATCCTCCACTGGAGTGGAGGAATTTAAAGGGTGCAGACTGATGTTCGATTCCAGTGCTTGTGGAAAGGAGGTGGGGGATGCAGATCGTCCAGGCAAGGAATCTGCACCAACTGCATTTCCCAGCACCCCAGGAGCTCCCTGCATCACAAGGCAAAGAGCTTTTCTGCTAGGGATGTTGGTTCCAAAACAAAGCAGATTCACTGGGTAATATTCCCTGTGAGAGTGGCTGCAACTGGTGTACAGGTGATGTAGCTTTTAGTCTGCGGTAGTTGCTGCAAAGTGGTTCATAACCAATCTATGATCTGGGCAGAGGATTCCGTCTCCCATATGCTTCCTCTAGAGGGTAGTCCACTTACTCCCAACTGTGTAGTGGGTCCAGGATTTGGACATATGTGCAGATTGTCATAGTAAGTATAGCCACAGCCCTCACAAAGCAGACATTGATTAATACAGGAATAAGCTACAAACAAAACAAGCTGGCTTCCATCTGTTGTGGGACCAACTTGCAGGGACTTTCAGTACAGCACAGAGACATCTAGTGGCCAAATAACATACCTACAAGTAAATATCATGACAGAAGTTAGTACTTCCATAGACAAATCACTCAGCAGCAAGTTGTTACGGACTCACAGGACTCATACTCTCTCTCGGCTCTGAACAGTCCCTGGGAGAAACCCCCTTCAGTGTGACAGTCCTTTTCAGGAGTCCACTGTTTCTCGGGGGTTAAGCTGTAGGCTCCACCGCCTCCTGGGACCACACCTCTCTGAGCCTTCAGCACACCTGTCTCTCGCCATGGGCCCCCTCAGGGAGTCCATTCTCTCTGGATCCCCGGGGCCTCCACATCCAGATTGAATAATGCAACCCTGATCTCTAGACTGCAGTGATTCTCAGCCAGCGTAAAACAGAAGGGTTTATTGAGCATCTGTAAAAAGCATAAGAGGCTCTCAGGACTCTCGGGCCTAACATCCCTCAGCAAAGTATGTCTAGGTCTCATGTCACAATGGCATGCAGAGAGCCATTTCATTGTACAGCTACCACTCTAAATCTTTATTCTCGTTTAGCTGTTTTTTATTTGTTTAAATATTATGTTTTAATAACTATACGCAAGGGGCACATAAAAACACCCGTAAAACATGAACTCTTAGGAGCTTCTTTATATTAAACCTGAAATGCAGAGAAATATGTAGTTGGAAGGGACAGTTGTAGCATTTTAAGCTGCCTTTCATCATTGCAGAGAGCCTGATGTGCAATAATAGTCATTATTATTTGTAGTGATCTTTAGTATTACAGTGGTATTCAATTACATTATAAGGCAATGTCCAAATCTTGGCAGGCCAACAGGTTCTCTCTAGGGCCAAAGGGCTCTTCAGGGTTTGCTCTCTAGTAAAAGCACAGCAATTACTGATTCCATATGAGGAGAGATTAATAAGATTGGGGCTTTTCAGCTTGGAAAAGAGATGGCTCAGGGGAGATATGATTGAGGTTTATAAAATCATGACTGGTGTAGAGAAAGTAGATAAGGAGGTGTTGTTTACTACTCATAACAGAAGAACTAGGGGTCACCAAATAAAGTTAGTAGGCAGCAGGTTTAAAACAAATAAAAGGAAGTATTTCTTCACACAATGCACAGTCAACCTGTGGAACTCCTTGCCAGAGGATGTTGTGAAGGCCAAGACCATAACAGGGTTCAAAAAAGAACTAGATAAATTCATGGAGGATAGGTCCAGCAATGGCTATTGCCCAGGATGGGCAGGAATGGTGTCCCTAGGCTCTGTTTGCCAGAAGCTGGGAATGAGCAAGAGGGGATGGATCACTTGATGGTTACCTGTTCTGTTCATTCCCTCTGGGGCACCTGACACTGGCCACTGTCGGAAGATAGGATACTGGGCTAGATGGACCTTTGGTCTGACCCAGTGGGGCCATTCTTATTTTCTTATGCTTTATGTTGCACAGGCACCTGATTAAGCGCCTGATTGAAAGTGTACCCCTTTAAACTGAAATGTATCAACACAGCATAGCTCCAGAATAGCTCCATGTAAATGAAAAAGATTCTAAATGAAATACAGGTGAAGTCCATTTATCCAAATGACTTGGGGGATATCTGATACCTTTGGGCATTGGGATTAAGGGAAATGCTATTTTTAGCTATAGTTTCACAGTGAAATTTCATTCAGTCACTGACCAGGATGACAGACTGCGTTTGGAGTCGAAGTTCTGTACACAGCTGAAGTGGAAATGTTTGATACTCACTCAAATAACCAAAAATCCTGATGATCTGAATCAGCGGTGTGTCCCCATGCTCATTCGGGTCATCAGGATTTTCAGTTCCCTGGAGCTGGGGAGGGAAAGGGGCCAAAGCCATGAATGAGGGTCTTCTGTTTGGCCCATTGGACACCAGCTGTTCCTTCCTGCTCTCCCACTGGTGGCTCTGCAAAGGCAGCTCCACAAACTAGCTCAAGCGTGCCCCAGGCTTCCAGCAGCTCTGGCCCTTGCATTGCCCTGTCAGGCGGTCCCTTTCATCCCAGGCTGCAGAGTGTCCTCCAAACCAGCAGGTGCTGGGCCCGGGCAGGGCACTCATAGGCAGATCAGCATGGGGACGCTGCAGCTGGACTGGGCAGCGGCTGGAACTGCTGGGAGCCCGCTGCCCAGGGCAGAGCTGGAGCCAGGTAGTGGGAGCGTCCTTACAGTAGAGCTCCCAGCAGGGAGCAGGATGGAACAGCTGATGCCCAGTGGGCCAATGGGAAGGCCCTCATAGGCCAGATCTAGGCCTCAGGCAGGCCACCGATTGAAGAACACAGCAGTATTTCCTAATGACCCTCATCAAGGGTTAGGGCCCCATTGTACTAGGCACTGTCCCTACCCCAGAGAGGTTGCAATCTAGCAGTTAGAAAGTATGGGACAGGCGAATGGGAGGGACAGTGAGAGAAGAAAAAACTAACAGTAGAGCCAAGCCCAATGGGAGCTGCAGAGTCAGCGCGCGAGGTGGGGGCAGCACGCGGAGCTTCCCTGATCACCCCTGCGCCAAGCGGCCGCGGGGACATGCCAGCCACTTCCAGGAGCTGCGCAGAGCCAGGTCAGGCAGGGAGCCTGCCTTAGTCCTGCTGCACTGCCGACTGGACTATTATGCCGACCAGAGCTGCCAGGGTCCCCTTTCAGCCAGGTGTTCCAGTCAAAAACCAGATGCCTGGCAACCCTAAGCCAGGCACATTTGCATAACTCAGCGTGGTCTCAGTAACAGCTGGCTGCCGGCCTAATCAGTCCCAGATGGCAATGGTTTGTAGGCTTGTAACTTTTAAAAATAGGTTTCAAGGAGGAATCTCAGTGAGAATAAGGTGATGGCTTGTGAATGTTGTCAGAAGGTTCTTCCCCAGCACATGGGGTATCATGGGAAAAAGCAGGAAGGCGCTTCTCTGACAAGCAGATAAATGGATGCTCAAGGGTATCACTGGCAGAGCGAAGGTGAGGGTCAGGGCCATAATAAGAAACTAGATTTGAAAGGTAAGGGGCCACTGATTCAGTGGAGAAGGGGAATCCAGTGGAGGGGTACAAAGGGGAAATGATGTCATCAAAATCACCTTGAAAACATTTTAAATAGCTATGAAGTCGGAAGGTTGGAGGCATCAGTGCCACACAGGTGAGATTACAATAATTAATGTCTGCTTTTATGGTGTAGTGGGGCAGTCACCCTGCTCTGATTCAGAAAGGGTTAAATGCAAGCCCTTGGAGAGGACTGGGACTGGGAGCCAATCAGGAAAAGGCTGGGAGGCAGCCAATCAGGGCCACCCTGAGCCCTATAAAAGGGCTACAGCCTTGGAGAGAGATGGATTTGGTAGCTGGATAGCGAAAAGGGTACCTTGGACAGCACAGTGCTGAGGAAGGGCAGGAAGAAGAGCTGGGGGAGCTCCAGCCTGGCAAACCCCCAGGCAGAGGCCTTGCTGTCAGGGCCGGAGGAGGTATTAGGGCTGTGGGGAGGCAGCCAGGGAAGGAAGAGACAACAGGTCCAACCCCCTGGCTGATGACAAGTGGCCACTCAGACTGCAGTTTGCCCCTGAGGGAAAGGGCTAGATGAAGACTGGCAGTGGGTCATTGAGGCGAGGTGGGCTTAGGGGATTGGGGTTCCCCGGGGAGGGAAGGACCCCGAGTGTATGGGCACTGCTGAGGGGCAGTACCCAGGAGAATGGACACTACAGGCTGGGAGGGACGCAGCGCCTGAATTACAGTGATGGAGATTGATAATGATAAGACAAAAAGCGACAGCAGGAGGTGCTCTGATGCTGGGATGAGCTAATTCCTGAGGTAACCAGCAGGAGGCACCGCTGGTGAGTGTATGCTATATTACACCTGGATAAAGAAGAAGACAATGTATCCTTTACGTTTTCCTGTTATCTATAGCACTTTAGGTTCTTATAACAGCATATTGGGATTGGACTACATCTTTCCCAACCCTATAAGTTTCCTTATCCTAGTGCATTATGCAGTCATGTTCCAGGGTCCTTGTGATACTTGATATATGGGATTTTTATTTTATTTTTTCCAGAATTAAAGCTTGGAACGTTCGTTCATAATATGAAGATGCTGATGACTTTGTTCCTCTTCCTTATTGGGAGTCAAACTTCAGTAACTCAGACACCTGGTATTTCAGTATCCTTTGTATTCTGTTGTATGATGTGATTTTTTTTTTTCTTTTAAATACAATATTTAGTCTCCAGTTTTCCCAATAAAAATTGAGGTGAAGCCTGAGACTCTTGAGTCAGGATCTCTATACCTTATGAGACTTTGTATAATAGACTGAAACTGTTTGAATAATGGAGATGGACATTAGATTTACATATTAGGTTGATCAGTGTTATCGTAAACCTTGACAGACTTATATAGATTAGGGCCAAATTCAGAGGTGAAAATGCAGATAGCATATAAATGAAGCCCACACATGGAATTTAGTTATTTTCAGGTGGCTACCTGGGATTTAATTACTTAGCGTGTGCAAAAGGAAGATCCATCCTGCTCCCTGCTCACATGGGTTCTGTTGGGGTCACTGGGATTCTATATGTAAATTCTGCAGAACTGGGTCCTTAGTATAAATCCCAGGCACAGCGAGAGCTAAATTGTGGCATTGACTGTGGTATAAGTTAGGGCAGAATTTGGCCGTGGAGGGGGCCAGATCAGTGTGACTGATAGGGTAGGTGTGTTGCACAATTTAGAGAAGTTGTCAATAGGAAAGTTGCTCAGGAGGAAAGTGAGGCCCAAAGCTGCAAGTTCCTCTGAGAAAAACTGAGGGCTTTCAACTCCTATTGACTTCAGTGGAGGTTAAGGATGATTAGCAACTTGCTGGAGGCAACCAGCACTTGTGACAGGCAGGTAACTAAGCACAGGGGAATCAAGGCAGAAAGAAAAAGCAACTTGTGCCACTTTGTGGCATACAACACAATGAGACTCTGAAGAGGGTTGCACACTTAGTCCACAGTTGCCATAGGATTCCATATGGGAGAGAATATTCATTCTCAGGAACGTGACAAATGTCCTCTACTGTGGTGTAGGTGTAAATTAAAGTAGGAGGAAGGGTGCTTTATTTTAACCCTTCTGTTAGTCACTTAAGGCTGTCTGGATAACTGACATACCCTTGAGATCTACTGTGTTAAGGTAAAATATGACTGTGCCAGTGAAGAGTACAGGGATGAGAGGAGAAGGTGACATTTCCCCCCATCCAAACTGGAGTAAGCATGTAAAACTGCAGCTCCTCTTCTCTCACCCCAATACCTTGACTCCTCCATAAGAGGTAGTCATAAGCAGTTGTCTCAGCTCTTCTTAGCTAGTAGCACTGGGAGTTGGGGCCAAAGGATAAGGATCTGCCTAAATGTGGATTTTGGGCTCCATCCCAGCCCTCTGCAGTAGAGTTAGTATGGAGATTCTTTTTGCAGTGCACAATTCCTTGTAATTCCTGAGCCTAAATGGTTCAGGGGACTTTGCATGGATCCTCCACACTAAGGGTGAACTACACTGTGCCATGTGCTGAACTGAATGTTAGCAAAAATAAACCAGAGTGCATTGTGCCTGTAGTCACCACCCCATAGTCACAAACATGTGAAAGAAGTTAGCACTTAGAGATATTTCTCTAACTGGAAACACTAGATAATGTGTGTCCTATTCAGTAGAAATTAAAAAATATATATTTAAACCTCAAAAAGGAAGCAGGCATCCAATCCTGAGAAGCACTGAATAGCTACATTTCCTGGGAAGTCCTAGGGACCAAACAGATGCTGAACACATGTAACTTCCTATCTTTGTAATCTTTCATGATAATAAAATAAGCTTAAAATATAAGAGAGAATTCTTGGGCTTAGAAGGATATTTTTCAGCTTTTGGACATTTTATTTCTGGATATCTCTGGATAAATTCTTCTGTAAAGCATTGCTTGTATCATCAGAGTATTGTGGAGATAAAGGGTAAGAAATATGTAATAACATTTAACTTTCTGATTTTTGCAGCCCCTACATCTGCAGATATTGTCCTTTTGGTTGACAGCTCTAATAGCCTGGGAAACAAGGCATTCCCCTCTATGAAGTCTTTTATTAGCAAAATGATCGGTCATTTAACAGCAACTCCTAACCAATACCGTATCGCGCTTGCCCAGTACAGTGATGATTTGCATGTTGAATTTCTGCTGGACACCTATAAAGCAAAGAACCCAATGCTGAATTATGTAAAAAAAAATGTTGTATTCAAGGGTGGTTCAGTAAAAACTGGCAATGCCCTTCGAGAAGTTCACAAGACCTTTTTCAAAGGACCAGCTAGTGGAAGAGACAAAGAACGAATTCTGGTAGTCTTGACTTCAGGGGCATCAGAGGATGCTGTAGTAGAGCCTGCCAAGATCTTGAAAAGTGATGGGGTAAAAATCATAGCCATGGGGATTCAGGATGTTTCTCCTGAAGAATTGCAGTCAATGGCTACACCTCAATTTTCTTATAAGTTTCGCACAGTGAGGGATCTCAGTATGTCTTCTCAAAACCTGACCAAGATCATCGAGGATGTTATTCAAACAGATATTAATGGCATAATACCAACAGATATAACAGTTCCTGAGAGAGAAGGTAAGGAATTCAAGGCTATGAAAAAATTGTGATCATATTGGTTGGAAGAAGTAATTCAGTGTTAGAAAGAAAGACACCTTGAACATTTTGGGCTAAATTTTCAAAATATTAAATGACATGCATATTTTAAAACAATGAAGAGAACAGACATGTCCGTGACCAGGTACTTGTGTATACAGAGAGGCATGTAATCCTGACATTTTGAAAACCAGTGCCTATCTGATCATGACTTTATGCATGACTAACTCCGGACTCCACAAAAGTGAATGGAGAGTGGGTGGAGTGAAGCTGTAACTATTCTTGCAGATTTGGTAATTTTCAAGAGAAAATAGCTCTTGTTGTTGGTTTATGCCCTGAACAACTAATTAATGGGCATTTTCCTTTGGGCTTCCTCCGACGTGGCTGGTATTGACCACTGCTGGAGACAGGATGCTGGAGTTAGGTGGGCTGCTAATTTGATTCAGTATGGCAATTTCTGTGTTTCTAGATAAATCTGAATGAGGGAAACTATTTTAGAAGAGTGTTCCATGGATTGGCCAAGAAATAGACAATTAATATTGTGTTCTTTTCCTCTCTCTTCCCACTGCAGTTTGTAAGAGTGATTCCGTTGCTGATATTGTGTTCATAGTAGATGAGGGTGTTTCAAAACCAAAAGCTGAAGATATTAAAAAGTTCCTGCAAGATACAGTTTCCTTTCTTGATGTGAGGAAGAATTGTACAAAGATTGGCCTAGTGACATACAGCAGTGAGTCACATGTTTTATCTTTATTGAGCGAAGAAACAAACAAAACTACTATTCTGCAGAAAATACAGGACTTTTCTCCAAGGGAAGGGAAGGCCAACACCGGTGCTGCCATTAAGGTTACAAGGCAAAGAGTCTTCTCTGGAAGCAGAAAGGCCCAAGGGATAGAGCAAATAGCCATTCTGATCACGCACAGACCCTCTGAAGACAACGTAAGTGAGGCAGCTCATGATCTTCGGAGAACTGGCGTGACTGTATTCACCATAGGCATTGAAAATGCTGATTACACCCAGTTAACCCAGATAGCATCATATCCTCGACAGCAATATGTTACTAAGCTGACGGCATTTTCTGACCTGCCAAAAAAAGCCAGAACTTTACAAAAGAAACTCTTGAATCAAATTCAGGACAAGCTGTATGTCCAGTCTGAAAGAAAAGAACTACTTAAAGCAGGTAAACCTTTCCCAGTAATCATATTTCTATCTTTTCTCTAGGTGGAAGATTTTTAAGTAGAGATGGTCCTGAACCAAAACCTGGATCCAACCCCCCATGAACTTTTGATCTAGTTCCAAACTTTAGCCTTTGAGGAAGTGCCGTTCCGAAGCTGAATCTGGATCCAAACTGTAGCTCGGACCCATCGTTTTAACATATTGACTGGTTCATATTATTTTATTGAATTCATGCAAAGATCCTGCATCACGGTCTCCTAGTGGAGCAATTGATGTCTTTATGGAGTCCTCTTGGTGTCAGTGGGACTCTGCATAGGTGTAAAGGAGGGTCCATGATAACAGAGCCCCATATAGGATTGGTGCCTAAGTTATTTTCATTGGGTTAGCAAGGCAGCCTTTTTTTTCTTTTTCTTCTCTTCCCCCCACTCCCCTTAGTCCAAGCCAGCACAGCCTGGACAAGCAAGTTTTTACAGCTCCAACCCCACAGAGTTTTGTCATCATACTGGTTGAAAAGCAGAGGCTGTGTACCTGGGGGTTCCCTTCATCCCCTCCCCACCCATGAAGAAAACTACAGACGCCCCTGAATGGGGTTAGAGAGCTCACCTGGATAAACATGTGGCTCCAGGCTCTTGTACCCAGGAAGAATCCAAGCTAAACATCAACCTCCTGACACTGTGGGCAGCGCCTGAGGCTTAAAAAAGATTCCTGCCGCTCATCTGTACCCTGCATTGTCAAGTCACATCTAACATGGCTACAGTACACTATATAAAAAAAAAAACAGGAATAGGGAGGTCCACCTTCCTTTGCACAGAAGCAGTCGGTCTCTGCAGTTGTTGGCCAGAAGAGTAGGTGAGCTTAGGGCCCTTACGGTGGACCCTCCTACACGGTCTTCAATAAGGATAAGGTTTCTTTGAGGTTACACCCCATATTCATTCCAAATGTTCCCTCTGAATATAATTTAAATCAGGTCATATACTGGGCTATCTTCCACCCAAAATACTATGCCACCAGAAAAGACAGGGAACACCATTCTCTGGATGTTATTGAGCCTGAGCATTCTACCTGCAGATGACAGAACCCTTCAGGGAATCTCCTAATCTATTTGTCTCCTTTGCTTCCCCTTTCACACATTTGAGATTTTCTAAATGGATTTGAAGTTGCATCAAGCTGTGAGCTGATGGTGAACCCTCCCACATAAGGTGTTCAGGTTACATCAGTGGCTTTGCTTCATGGAGTTCCCCTTCTGGAGATCTGTAGAGTGGCAACATGGAGCTGTATGCACATTTTTACTAGGCATTATGCCCTAGAATGAGTTTCTTCAGCAGATGTATCCTTTCAGATTGCAGGATCACGCTGCCAAACACCTCAGGGTTCCCTGCACCCTCCTCATTGACTACTGCTTGTGAGCCACCTTGCCTGGAACACACCAAGGGACCGTCATTTGAAGAAATTCTGGTTACTTACCTTACAGTAACTGGTGTTCTTCAAGATGTGTGGTCCCAATCTGTATTCCACTTCCCACCCTCCTTCCACTCTCCTTCTGATCCCTTCCTTGGGTTATTCATGGTAGAAAAGGAACAGGAGACGTGGTCAGTCCATGTGGTCCCTTATGTGCTGAATTGGAGCACAAGGAGGTGATGGGCACAGATGCAGACCAAGAGACACTGCTGTTGAAAAATCTTCTGGTCTTAGGCACATGGAGTGCATGTGCACCTTGAGTGGCATACAGATAGGGATCACATAACCTGAACTCCAGTTATCATAAGATAAATAACCAGCAATTCTCAGACATTGTTACTTTACATTGAGGTTACAGCCAATTTGCACCATGATAACCTCACTCTCCAGCAGATTTTCGGCCGCTGTGGAACTCCACCTGGGTTTGTGTCATTGTATAAATACTGGTTGACTCTGGGCCCT
>NC_048299.1:75440384-75460305 GCF_013100865.1 Trachemys scripta elegans
GCATCTCGTCTGCCTTAAAACAAAACAAAACACCAAAGTCATAAGCATAGGGCTTGTAAAAAATACTTTCCAATGTACGTGTTTTTTCCATCAAAAAATGTTGAGTCCATGGAATTGAAGCATTCTACAGGAATGTCTCTATTCCATCATAAGTTTTGATGAAAACCAAGCAGATTGGCTCCCGACGGTCTGGCCAGTGTGCCAGTCTAGAAGTTTTCAAAAAGTCTATTCCACAGAAAACTTTGTATTTCCAACTGCTTGTTCTGATTTGGAACAACAACAAAATTCAGAATTGCAGGTTTCATGGGACAGAACTTGTACAACTCTACTTGTCTTCATAGCTACATGGACCCTATTCAATTTTACAGTCTCAATATTAAAAAGTGGCTAAATGGAATTTGGTTTCATATGCCACAATATACCAAGTTTCAGACTGATGTGATGTCAAATAGTCACAAAAAATATTGTAACATCCAGATTTGTTGTACATTTACAAAGCTTCATTTCAGTGTTAGTACACAGATGTGTAAAAATAGACAGCATACATATATAGTAGCTCATTACATTTTAACTGGTACGTTAAGTACTTTGAACAGGTAGTGAGCCCATTAAACTATCCTTCCCATATTACAGTAGAGTTGTTAGTTATGCTTGGAGTAAACTCTCAAACCTAGAATTATGTTGTGCCAATTGGGGAAAAGAAGAGATATTGGTTAAATGTATTTTTTTCTATGTATCTTTATTCCAAAAAGGAAAATTTAAACCAAATTACTACTGAAGTCCCTGGGGATATAAACCACTGGCTTTAGTGGGATCAGGCTTTGAATATCAGTGCACTATAAGGAACAAAAGTCCCATTTCTCAAACTCTTATGATCAGGCACAGGTGACTCTTCACAGTAGTAAGCATGCCTGATAGTCATTGTTCAAAGCTTCAGAACCCAAATTCTTTCAAATAAAAATGTTCACAATTTAGACCAGTTTTTTGGTCTAGAGAGTAGTATAAGAAAATATTTTATTTTTCTGACTTTTTTTTTAAAAAGTATTTAATTTCTAATTGGTGAAAGACATTTAAAAACTGTATGGGGACAATTGTAAAATGTACCCTTTGTCACTATGCTGGCATCATACTGAGCTTTTTAATGCAGGTAATGCAACATGTCATGGTACCAATTAAACTATCTGCCTGAAACTTCAGATGGTGTCTTGTTTCATGTGATCATAATAGCTAAAACTAATACTCAGTGCTATTCCCCTCAAACTTTCTGTGTTAAGAACAAGACAAGATATAGTGATCATGATGGGAGATCCTTGTTCCTTTACAAGTCATTACTTACACACAAGAGACAAAATTGTCTGCTCATGATGTACCTAAAAACTCCTGGTTGCCTGGATATAAACATCGTATCTCTGTTTTGTGCAAGAAAAATAAGTGTATAATGGAATAAGAAAACATTATGCAATCACTCACTCTCTGATTTACACATTCATTACAGCAGGAGAGAGTGAGTGAGGGAGGCAACCTAGTGACAGAGGATGTGGAAAAAGCTAATGTACTCAATACTTTTTTTGCCTCTGTCTTCACGAACAAGGTCAGCTCCCAGACTACTGCACTAGGCAGTACAGCATGGGGAGATAGAAGTGATTCAGGACTATTTAGAAAAGCTGGACGAGCACAAGTCCATGGGGCCAGGTGCGCTGCATCTGAGGTTGCTAATGAAGTTGGCGGATGTGATTGCAGAGCCATTGGCCATTATCTTCGAAAACTCATGGCGATCGGGGGAGGTCCCAGATGACTCGAAAAAGGCTAATGTAGTGCCCATCTTTAAAAAAGGGAAGAAAGAGGATCTGGGGAACTACGGGTCAGTCAGCCTCACCTCAGTCCCTGGAAAAATCATGGAGCAGATGTTCAAGAATCAAATTCTGAAGCACATCCCTCGCCCGCGCCGCTTCCCGCCACCCCCATTGGCCTGGGACGGCGAACCGCGGCAAGTGGGGGCCGCGATCGGCCAAATCTGCCGCGTCAGCAGGTAAATAAACTAGCCCGGCCCGCTAGGATGCTTACCCTGGCGAGCCGCGTGCCAAACGTTGCCGACCCCTGTTAAAGACTAACATATTTTGGAGCATAAGCTTTCGTGGGTGAATACTCACTTCGTCAGATGCTTATGCTCCAAAACGTCTGTTAGTCTATAAGGTGCCACAGGACTCTGTCACTTTTCACAGATCCAGACTAACACGGCTACTGCTCTGATTCTTCATTAATGATGTAGAGGATGGCATGGACTGCACCCTCATTAAGTTTGCAGATGACACTAAACTGGGAGGAGTGGTAGATACGCTGGAGGGTAGGGACAGCATACAGAGGGACCTAGACAAATTAGAGGATTGGGACAAAAGAAATCTGATGAGGTTCAACAAGGACAAGTGCAGAGTCCTGCACTTAGGATGGAAGAATTCCATGCACTACTACAGACTAGGGACCGAATGGCTAGGCTGCAGTTCTGCAGAAGAGGACCTAGGGGTTACAGTGGACGAGAAGCTAGATACGAGTCGAGAGCGTGCCCTTGTTGCCAAGAAGGCTAATGGCATTTTGGGCTGCATAAATAGGGGCATTGCCAGCAGATCGAGGGACGTGATCATTCCCCTCTATTCGACATTGGTGAGACCTCATCCGGAGTACTGGGTCCAGTTTTGGGCCCCACACTACAAGGAGGATGTGGAAAAATTGGAAAGAGTCCGGCAGAGGGCAACAAAAATGATTAAGGGGCTGGAGTACATGACTTATGAAGAGAGGCTGAGGGAACTGGGATTGTTTAGTCTGCAGAAGAGAAGAATGAGGGGAGATTTGATAGCTGCTTTCAGTTACCTGAAAGGGGGATCCAAAGAGGATTAATCTGGACTGTTGTCAGTGGTAGTAGATGACAGGACAAGGAGTAATGGTCTCAAGTTGCAGTGGGGGAGGTTTAGGTTGGATATTAGGAAAAACTTTTTCACTAGGAGGGTGGTGAAGCACTGGAATAGGTTACCTAGGGGTGGTGGTGGAATTTCCTTCCTTAGGAGGTTTTTAAAGTCAGGCTTGACAAAGCCCTGGCTGGGATGATTTAGTTGGGAAATTGGTCCTGCTTTGAGCAGGGGGTTGGACTAGATGGCCTAAGGTCCCTTCCAACCCTGATATTTTATTATTCTATTTTATTCTATTCTATTCAGGCTGTTGAATTTTTTAATGTAATTCAAAGCATCTATGTATATTTCTCTGCATCAACTCATCAATGGCAAATTTTGAAGCAACATCCTCTGACCCTGAAACCACTGAGTGCCACACGATGGGAAAGTTGAGTGGAGGCAATAAAGCCTATCAAACACCAAATTGGAAAGATAGATGATGCCATAGTTGCCATTATGGAGGATAATGCCATGACAGGAACTGTTCGTGGGAGAACAATGGCAGAGGGAAATGGAATCACCAGAAACATACATAATTTCAAATTTCTGTGTGGCTTAGTGTTGTGGCATAGCATACTGTTTGAAATAAATGTTGTAAGCAAGAGACTCTAAGGTATTGACCTTGATATATCTGGAGCAATGGAACAACTGGACAAAGCAAAGTCATACCTACAGTCTTACCGGTCAGATGAGGGATTTCAAAATGTTCTGAAGAGTGCACAGAAGTTGGCAGAGGAACTTCACACTGAAGCTATTTTCCCACCCATTCAAGAATACAAAAGTCACTGAAGACGACGACATTTTGATTAGGAGGCACGGGATAATACCGTAAGAGACCCCAAACAACAATTCAAAGTTGAATTCTTTAACCAGGTGCTAGACTGTGCAATACAGTCAGTTGAAGAACGTTTCATGCAGCTCAAGGAACACAGCAGTATATTTGGGATGTTGTATGATATTCCAAAACTCCTCACTATACCTGAAGAAGACCTACACCAGCAATGCAAGGCACTAGAGACCGCATTGACACATGATGACATGCGTTATATTGATGCGAGCGATTTAGGTGATTAATTGAAAGCCCTTTCAAGATACATTTCAGCAGGATCAACTCCAAAGGCTGTTCTGGAATGTATGTGCACAAATAAGATGACCACCCTCTTTCCAAATGCTTTTGTTGCTCTGTGCATACTTCTAACACTTCCTGTAACAGTTGCCAGTGGAGAATGCAGCTTTTCCAAGCTGAAGTTAATAAAAACATATTTACACTCCACAATGACACAGGACGGTCTGGTCGGCCTTGCAACCATCTCAATAGAGCATGAGCTGGCCCAGACTGTGGACCTTCAGGAAGCAGTTCAAATCTTTGCAACCAAAAAAGCACAGAAAGCACCACTTTGATTATTCAAAACAGATAAAAATGCCAGTGTTTACTATGCAGACAAGAAAAGTTACATTTGCTGTTAAGCCGTTGGAAATTTAAGTGTTACTTAAAATTTTTGAAGAAGGCATTTTAAGTTGTTAGTTCTCCTTTATTGGGGTAGGTGGCAGAGGAGTAGATCAGGAAGAGGGTTGAATTGAGACCTTTCAAAGTTTTGGCCCAAGCGAGGGGGCATGGGGGCATCCATTTGAGCTCCCCGCCTCAGGTGCCAAAATGTTGTGGGCTGGCCCTGCCCCCCATTCCTTTACCCCATCTCCACAGGGCTCCGGACGGAGGGAGCTTGCTGCCAGCAGCTGCTGTCTCAACTTGCTGATCTACTGAAAAAGGCAATGTACTTAGAGTGGGCTCAGTATACTTAAAGGGGCAATGCGTGTCTCTTGCTCACACACACGGTGTGTGTCCGTCTCTCTCTGCCATGCTGTCTCCCCTCCCTCCATTTGTGCTGCCTTGTAGAGTGTGAGGCTACATTAACAACAATGTGTTAACCCTTGAGGTCTAGGGAAATCCCTGAGTGGGACTGCATGAGGGAATCCATCTGTGGATTAGAAGAATCTACAGTCTGACCACTGTTCAGAAATGCTGCAAAAGCTTCCTGTTAAAGCTTGCCCACTGAAAACCGAATGTCACTCACAACATTAACTGCACCCTCCCCTTCTCCCCAAGCCCCCCAGCCCTTGATAAAAACCAGCCTGCTCCAAACAGTGATTTCTGTAACCCAGAAAGGGAAGAGAGCTGTAGACTCCATGAAGACCACTGAGGACTTTAACTAGATCTGAAATAGCAATGTGGAAGATGCTCTGATACTCTAGCAATGGGCGGGGGCGGGAGTGGTGGTGTACTAAACTGAGAGAAGACAGTCTAATAGAGGGCACAACTATCCCAACAATGAGAATGCCCACAATCACGTGGAATGAAAGAGTGTTCTCTATCTAAATCAGGAAAGTGGTTTCATACACAATCATTTGAAATTGTGTGATTTTTGGATTAAAATATGCTACACGAAGTCTACTTGGCAATGTCTGCCTCATACATTATTCTTTCCAGTGAAAAATGCAGAAAGTGAAAAATGTCAAGGATAAGCCAAAATGGGTATCTAAACAGACTACAGTGATTGTCATTACAAAAGCTAAGCAATTCACCTGCACCTGAACAGTGAATACTAATCAATATTTGTTTCTAGCATCTCAAACACCTTTAATCTGTGCATTTGTTTATAAAACTGTAAAACATGCCCATCAAACTGGATGCACACGTACATTCTGGGATAAATAAATGTGAACCAAGTTGAGCTGCAACAGCAGAGCTTACTGCCGTTCAAGAAAGAGGATGCAAGAGTCTGACCCTTCGAGTTATCCAGTGCTTGAAGAAGGAGGTTAATGCTATTGCTGGTAGGTAGTGCAGTTCCATAGGTAGTGCTGCTTTGTTTTAGTCCCAAAAATGCCAAGTTAAAGACATAGGTGGGATGGACTTCTTGCAAGTTTTAAAAACAAAAAACAAAAATGAGTGAAAAAAGTGAGTTGGCTTTGCCATTTTTATAGTCCCATCCCAATCTGCCAGAGGTGGGAGAATTGGGTCGTGTGTTGCCTAATCCTCCAATCTGACTGGCAGTGGGGGATATTGGGCAGACATGCATTAATTTACATATTCACCAAAAGCACAGCACAACAAGCAGTCACTTGTGTAATAAGCTTCTATTTGAAGGCCAACTGCACCAAGGCCCAAGGTTCTTCTGGTAAATTGTCCTATTAAATGGTGTTGCACCCTACAAGGAGTTAATTGATTCCTGCTGAGTCTCTGTAGAAGCTGCAATGTTTTAAATCCATGGCATTGTTTCTAATAATCTGGAGAAATTCTATTTTCAGACTCAGTGCAAAAATATTACCAGAAATCTTGGCTTCACTGACTTACAGAAACATCCTACTTATATTTGTGCTTTACACAAAAAATAATGCAGCTTTGTTCATACTCTCACTTGAAAAACAAAAAATTGTGTGTGAAAGATATTCATATTTGATTTTCTGGCTATCAGTTACTAAAGAAAGAGAGAAGAGAAATAAATTACCCATCTCACATGCATGGTGATGATACACACATGATAAATTGCAATTAACATGCACATTTGACTTCCTCACTTCCTTTCTGCTCATGAATCCTGTGACATTGCACCCCATAATGCTTTATAGAAATAACTGGAATAAGTTATATGCTAGATATGACATGTAATATATCTTTGCAAAGGTTATTATCTACTGAATATATTCATCCTATTTGTATTATGTATCATTTTTATATTTGACGTTATGAGCATTGGCTCTATGCTTGTATTTAAAGTGTTTGCTGTAGGAAGCACATAAGGCAGATTTGGTCAACTTGGTGTGAAGGGGTTATTCAAGTAATTGGGAGTACTTAACTAACAATGGACATTGAGAGATGCCAATCCACATCCGAGCTTTCCTGGGAATGTTCAAACTAACATGTAAATAATGGTGTCGGCCTGCAAAAAGCTGAATTATTCATCGACATGTGACTTGCCCAGGTGGCTAGAGACCCCATCTTGTGGCTGTGATGTTGCACAAGAGAAGAACTTTATAAGGCCCTGAAACCTCTCCATTTTGTGTTCAGCTGGCTCAGAAGATAATCTCTCCCCCCCAAAGAGATGCCAAAAAGAAGCTGGAACAAAGAACAGCAACTACAGGAGTGTGACAGGTTTCAGAGTAACAGCCGTGTTAGTCTGTATCCGCAAAAAGAAGAACAGGAGTACTTGTGGCACCTTAGAGACTAACAAATTTATTAGAGCATAAGCTTTCGTGGACTACAGCCCACTTCTTCGGATGCACAGGAGTGTGAGTGATTGCTGGACCCAGACTAGGAGGAAGTCTAGTCTGTAAAAGAAGCTTATTGGAACATCTCTGAAGGTGAGGTTTACCTGCATTTAATTTCTTAGTGGATTAGGCTTAGACTTTGCGTGTTTTATTTTAATTTTGCTTGGTAACTTACTTCATTTTGTCTGTTATTACTTGGAGAACCACTTAAATCCTACTTTTTATATTTAATAATCACTTTTTACATATTAATTAACCCACATCAAGTAATTAATTCCTGGGGGAGCAAACAACTGTGCATCTCTCTCTATCAGTGGTACAGAGGGTGAACAATTTAGGAGTTTACCCTGTATAAGCTTTATACAGAGTATAACAGATTTATTTGGGGTTTGGATCCCATTGGGAACTGGGTATCTGGGTGTTGGAGACAGGAGCACTTCTTAAGCTGTTTTCAGTTAAGCCTGCAGTTTTGGGGGGGAACGTGGTTCAGACCTGGGCATGTATTTGTAGCAGGATAGGGTGTCTGGCTCAACAAGACAGGGTTCTGAAGTCCCAAGCTGCAAGGGAAAACGGGCTCAGAGGTAGTCCCAGCACATCAGATGGCAGTCCCCAGGGGGTTTCTGTGACCCAACCCATCACAAATCGATCTTCCATTCTGCTCATGAATCCAGGACTGCTTATAACAACATTTAAGACGTGTTAACAATTTTCAAACATCTGCCTTTAAAATAACAAATCTTTCCTCTCCCTATAAATGTGGAATTTCTTTCTACAAGTATACCAACCCAAAGGGCTGATCACACAATATTGAGTCCTTTATCACTGACCAGTTTAAAGTCAAATATTTCACAACTCATCATGGTTGGAAATGAGAACTTTATACTGTTACAATGCCAGAGATCTCCACTAAGCAGGGGTGCTGTAACAGATTACAATGGAAGTGGGGGGGCAACTTTCAGTGGGAATCCAGTTTTTGTATTTTTTTTTTTTTTTTTTTTTTGGAAGAATAACATGTTAAAAAAAAAATCAGTCTGTGGAGAGCATTTGTTGTAATTATTTCCTACACTTTCTCATATAGGTTTACTACAACAAAATTACCAACCCATGACAAACAGGCAACTTTTAAAACTAAACAATCTGCATCTGTGCAAACACAGTACCAAATAAAACATTTTTAAACTCTTAAAACAACAAACTTCAGACCACACAGGAAACAGAATAAAATATTACTGATCCCACGTGTCCTGGGGTGTTCCACTTACCGCTGCACTGGCACCTCTTCCTGGTCGGTCGGTCTCTCTCTCTCTTTGGTCTGCAGGTCCTCTTGCTCCAGAACCCACAGCATTCTCTTCATAACTTAGCACGCAGGCTAAGTCACTCAGTATTCCCCCTTCTGGGGTTCAGTCTATCAGCAGCCCTAGGCAGTTTTCCCATTTGCAACTCACCCAGTGGCCAGCAGGGGGACCCAGGCCTGCCCTCTACTCCAGGTTACAGTCCAGGGACCCTGCTTTCAGCAGTTCTGGGTTTCCTCTCTCTACCTTCCCTGGACTACTTCCTAATCTCTGGTTCTCCCTTTCTCTCTCTGGTTGTACCACCTCCTAACCAACTCCCTCCTCCCAGGGAGACTATCTTCCTGCAGCACCTAAACACTCCTCCCTCTTCCCCGAGAGTCACTGCTGCCTGCCTTCCTGCAGCCTTTCTTAGTAACTCCAGTCTGTAGCCAACTTACCCCACCTGTTCCTGCACAGGTGAGCCTCTCTGTAGGTAGCTGCCTCCAGCCAAAAGCTCCTCTGTTTGCAGCCTAATTAGCTGAGTGGGCCCACCTGGCCCAATTCCCCTCTTGCAAGGCTAGTGTGGGCCTCTTACCTCATCACACCACAGTGTTGATGTCTCCGTGTTTTAGCCTTTCCATAGGTAGCAGTGCAGTCTGACAGGATGATACATAGCTACTATTTTTTTTTTTTGTAGAGAAAAATCAAATAATTTACTTTTAAGAAATAAAATTTACTTACCCCCTTATATGTAATTCCCAATTATCAGGCCTGAAGGACATTCACTGCAGTCTGTGGTGTGGTCCCTAAAAATAATTCCAGGTGATTTCATGGCTTTCCTCATTCCAATTTAAAACATGAATTATGTACAGCACAGTATCAACCTACAATATCTTCTGATGTGGTCCCATTACATTGTTTATAAATGAAAGTTTTAATAGCTAATTAATCATGTTGCAAATTGTTGAGAGGAGAATGAAACAATTCATTTATCTCTGGCATAAGATTAAGGTGGAAGTGCTGGGAAGCAGAGGTATGTTTTTATATGTTGGAGTTGGAGCATTTTTCCATAGGAGACAAGTAAGTTGCAATACTGGAATTACATAGGGATAAATCAGGCCCAACATTTAGAAAGCATTCCAGTACGTAGGTGGTACTGTAATGTATTCCCCACAATAGAACCCTCTTTCAAATGGCCATTTCCTGAGTGCTTTGGTGGGAAACTCATTTCTTTTCTCTGACTATTGGTAACATACGCAGTAAGTTTGGCTATTGGTTTGCAAGAAATTAGATTTGCATAAGGGAAAGGAATGAAAGAGCAGTCCAAGAATGATGGGCAGCTGGACTAGAAAAAAAAATCACATCGTTAATAATGTAATCTGAGCCCCTGCATCTCTGCACCATCAAATAAGCAGCCCATTTATGTCCCCAAATCACCTTCACAGAGTCCTTGCCATTGGGCCAGCTAATCGATCTGTCACTCAGAACAGCACTGAAAAAACTGATGATTAGAAGCATGTGAAGGAATTAATACAGACAAGAGAGAAAAACATCAGCACCCTTCCTAAAATCCACTGAGAGCAAAACCTTGCCAGGGGTTGCTAACCGGCTATAAGCTGCAGAGTTTGTGTGATACTAATTTTTTTCTAAAGTCTATTGGACTGGTTTGGCTTTTATCCTTCTCTCTGTGTATTATGCAATGCATACATGTACACAAGTGTAATTGAGAACACCCACATACAAATACATGTATACACAGACCTATATACTATCCATTCAGAATATCAAAAGATGATGGTTTGCAAATGAAGGTGTTATGTCCTTTGTGCTATAATATATAGACACATATACAAAGACTTGATCTGCCTGATATTTCACAAGCTGCAGCATTTAGAATTTATTTTTTTAACAAATTGACTTAACATAGGAGATGAAAATACCCATAAAGATTGTTTTATTTTTTATATTCTATGCTTTTTAATATTTATGCTTACTACTTGAGACCCGGTGGAATGAAAACCTGGGCAACTATTTCACTAAAAAATAGAAATATGTAAAACAAATGTAATGGAAGGTTATTTCAACCTCTTGTGATAAACAGATATGTTTTAGCTCTGTGAATGTGAAAAACAGGGATTACTTGGCTTCTCAACTGCAGTAGGACCTGATAGGCAGTGACAAGTGCTTCAGTTTTCAAGATGCTTGGAGTAGCCCTAAGTAAATACATATTGTGAGCCTAAAAATAAAAAATGTTGCTGGAAAACAATTAATTTAGAACAACCACATGCAGTGGAATATATTTACTGTAAGATGCAGGCAAAAGAACGTGTTTACTGTGACAAGTTGGGTGAGATCTTTTATTGGACCAACTTCTGTTGGTGAGAGAGACACACTTCTGAGCTACACAGAGCTCTGCTTCAGGTCTGGGAAAGGTACTAAGAGTGTCACAGCTAAATATAAGGTGGAATTGATTGTTTAGCATAAGTAGTTGGCACATATATTTCAAGGGACCATTCAAGCTGAAGTGGCCTGTTAACACCCCTCCAGTCATAGGGAGGAAAGGATAGCTGGGGGCGGGGTAGTTAGTGGAATATAGATTGTTGTATTAAGCCATAAATCCAGTGTCTCTAGTCAGTCCATTATTTTTAGTGTCTAGCAAAGTTATGAATTTAAGCTTCCAGGCTCATCTTTTGAAAGTATTGTGCATGTTTCCTTTGAAGATGAGGACAGATAGGTAAGACATAGAATGATTGTTTTGTGAAAAGTATTCACCCACAGATTTTTGTCTTTTATAATTTTCCTGTGTGAGTTCATTCAAGAGCATAGTGATTGTTTGGTTTCACCCACATAGTTGCTATTGGGGCATTTAGTGCACTGGAGGAGGTACACACACATGTACAGGACCCATAGATCTTGAAAAGTATGTTCTGGTGCTGCTCATTGTGGCAGTGGAGATGCATCTGCAGGAGATGCATCTGTTGTTCTGGCAGGGTCTGGTGCCGCTTTGAGTTGGTGCGTCCTGATCTGTGGGGAACTGCTTCTCCTGATGAGCTCGGAGAGGTTGGGGGGCTTTTTGAAGGCCAGAAGGAGGAGTTCAGGAAATATTTCTTTCAGGATGGAGTTCCCATCGAGTATGGGTTGTAGATGTTTGATGATACCCCTTATGGGTTCCTTATGGGAGTGGTGGGTGACAACTAATATCCCGAGAGAACCTGCTTCAATACAGAAATAAAACCCCTTCTGACCACACATCCCTAGTTGTTGTGGAGCTGTTACCTACCGCCCTACACTGAGACCCATACAGAGTATCATCAAACCACAATCCATACTCAATGGGGAGCCCATCCTGAAAAGTAGTTGTGATGTCACAATTAGAGGACTGTGTCATCTCGGGAAGAATAAGTAGCAGGAACAGATCAACTTTTATCTTCCTATTTTTCCATAAATGCCCTGTATGGTATAAAGAACAAGGGAAGTATTTTTTTAAACCCCTCATAACTATAAACAGAACTTTGGGATATCAGAATCTTAAACAAATACACTTGTGAGGAACATCAGTTTTCCAGCACCCTGATTATCATCTCACACTGGTGTAAACCTGAAGTCACTCCCTTGACTTCAGTGAAGTTACCCTGGATTTACTCTCCTGCATCAGACAGCACAATTTGGTTCAGGACCTTTAATATGCAAAGCAATTGGTGAACTAGGACTATACCAGGCCCATTTCTTTTAAGCAGATGTCCCCATTGATTTTAAGTGGCAAATTATGCTTCAATATAGATGGAATGATAGTATCAGGAAGGAGAACAAATGCAATTTACACTTAACTCTTCCAGACATTACCTCAGCCTTCATTGCTCGGACAATATGTACCTAGAATATTTCCACAGCAAGAAGGTCTGGGCCAGACTGTGTTCTCTGTTACACTAGTGTAACGATGAGATTGTTGAAGTTTCAATAGACTTTTGCCCTGTATATGTTCTAAGTTCTTTATTTCAAGACTAAAGTGATCGTTTGTGCTATTGTGTCACCTGTTAGCAAACTGAAGTGGATGTAAACGATGAGAAGAGCAAGTTCCATAAAACACAAAATCCTCAGTTCTACTGTAGAAATATTTGTAAGTAGCAGCAAAGGTTTGATATTGCATTACAGACCAACATTTGCAAACCTAATATTAGGCTTTGAAAAACATATTTCAGCACCTTTATAAAAATGCCTGACTTCCAAAGGTCCTGGGCAGCTGCAGCTCCCATTGATTTCAGTGGGATTTGTCAACATAGTGTTTTCAAAAGGCCATCAGTGTTTAGTGTAAAGTCTTATTAGAAAATGATGTTCAGGCCCCTTCTCCTTAGGGATGCAGAATAGCTCAATTGCACTACACTGCAGAAGGCACTTCCTTGGGATCACAATCAGGAGGTGGAGGAGCCATGAACTTACATATTTTTAGAGAGAGTGCAAAAATTGCTTAGAAAGGCTACATTTCCTTAATTGATCCTCCCAGGCTCCTCCTTCTCTCTCTCCCCTTTGGGAGACTTTCACTGCTTACTCCTTAGAAGCTACTTAGGCCTGGAGCCATAAAGGGACTTACGTGCTGCAATGCTGAGCGTCACATTGCTTATTTGCCTAGTTGTTAGGTGCCTAGAAAATCACAGGAGCAACCCTGCAATCCACCCTGCCTGAGTTAGGCACTTAGTGAATGGGTAAAGGTAGGCACCTTAGAATACAATCCACAAAAGCCAGCATGCTAGGCGACTCCCTGCATAAGGTAGTCAATGGAAGATACTGATAAAAGGGCTGTGTCATAAGTTTCGTTCCTTTCTGCAGAGCTAGGCACCTATCTGTGCTTGTGATCCATGAACCAGGTGAAGATAAGTGTTCGCCTGCCTCTCTTGCCTGTAGGGCCCAATTCGGTAGGTGTGCACAGAGCTGGCCACAGTATTCTAGTAGCAATCTTACCAAAGATAAGATCATTTCCTTACATTTGCTTGATAGTCCCCTTTTATATATCCAAGGAGCGCATTAGCCCTTCTTGCCACTGCATTGCACTGAGAGCTCATGTTGAGGTGGTTCTCCATGACGACTCCTAAGTCCTTTCCTGAGTCATTATTTTCCAAGACAGAGGTTCCCATCCTGTAGAGTCTACCTTGCATGTGGCTGTATTAAATTGTATTTTATTGCATTGTGACCATCTAAACAGGTGATTCAAATAATTCTATAACAGTATCCTGTCCTCCTTTGTACTTACTGCCCCACTAATCTTTGTGTCACTGCAAACTGTGCCAGCAAAGAACGTGTATTTTCATCTAGATTGGGGCGGGCAAACTTTTTGGCCTGAGGGCCACATCGGGTTTCGTAAATTGTATGGAGGGCCAGTTAGGGAAGGGGGTCGTGGCCCGGCCCCCACCTCCTCTCTGTCCTCCCCCCCGGGACTCCTGCCCCCTCCAACCCCCCCCCCGTTCCCTGACAGCCCCTCTGGGACCCCTGTCCCCTGACTGCCCCCGGAACCCCTGCTGCCTCATCCAACCCCCACTCCTTCCTGACTGCCCCCCCGACCCCTTCCCCCATTCAACCCCGTTCCCCACCCTGACCCCTATCCACACCCCCGCCGCCTGACCACCACCCCGAACACCCCTGCCCTCTATCCAAACCCCCCTACTCTGTGCCCCCTTAACGTGCTGCCTGGAGCACCAGTGGCTGGCGGTGCTGGAGTTGGGCCATGCCGCTGCCAGGCCACGCCGCCGGCACCACGCAGCACAGAGCACGGGTCAGGCCGGGCTCTGCAGCTGCGCTGCCCCAGGAGCTCACAGCCCCGCCGCCCAGAGCATTGTGCCAGTGGTGGAGCGAGTGAGCTGAGGCAGCGGGGGAAGGAGGACAGCAAGGCAGGGGCCGGGGCGAGCCTCCCGGGTCAGGAGCTCGGGGGCTGGACAGGATGGCCCCACAGGCTGGGTGTGACCCACGGGCTGTAGTTTGCCCACCTCTGATCTAGATCACTGATAAAAATATTAAATAACATTGGCTCATAGCTGTGACTAACGTAGTGCTGTATGGCATCTATTTATGTTCCCTGATCATTTTATAGGAATGGTGTCTGGCCAGTTGCTGCCTGACTCAGTCACCAGGATCTGTAAATAGGTAGGTTGCACCCCTGCTTCCACCAGAGCCTGTCTAATCCGCCCGCCCCCCCGGAGGAAGTAGTAGGGGACAATTTAAACATAAAACCCAGAGGAGAAGTGTGTAAAGTTTACTGCTCCTCTATCCTGTTTGTCAGAATTCCAGAGTAGCTGTGGATCACAGATTCATAAGTCCAGTGAAGGAAAGAGCAGAAAGTAAGAAGTCCATGAATATATAGAAAAACTTTAAGGTCCCATAGGAAGCATGGTAGTTTAAACTGCGGAATTATACGTCCCCCCATTATAAGTCCCCTCATTAAGGGCAGGAAGGCTTCTGACTGCTATCCTGATTATTTACCCACTCAAGACCGGAGTAAGCGCTTTTCCTAGAACAAGGTTTCCAGGCTGGAGTGGACATCTGAGCTACACCATGCTCCCAGGTTACATTGGCCTCCTGAGCTATATTAAACTCCCGACATGGAATAAGTTCATCAGGGCTGAAGCAAGCCTGAGCTCCCAAAATGGAGGAAACCCCCCTAAGCTGAGCCAGACCTCTGCCTAGACTGAGTCAGCTGTGAAGGCCTCACTCCTCAAATCAGCAGCAGTGAAGGCTGGCCCTGCACCCAGAGCCCTGATTGGCTGGGAATGGGCAGGCAGGAGAAGCTGGTCTCTCCCTCCTCCCCCCTGAGATTTGGTTGGCCAGAGGAGGAAAACCTGATCCTGCTGCCTACTTTCCTTCCATTTGAGAAGGGACTGCATGGGATGCAAGAGCACAGCCAGCCCAAATGGGTCTGTGGGTTAGGCCCAGGGAGTAGCCAGAACACGCAACCTCAATCAGCCACTGCCCAAAACACTGTTTGGGGGTAGAGTTTCTTTTAGGCATCTGGAATTTATGTCAAACTCCCGTTGACTATACTTTGCCATGATGCTGGCGTTCTGCACATGGCACTAAAGGTGCTGTGAGAGATCTCTGTGTTAGTCGCTAAAATCTCCCCCCCCCCCCCCCAGCAAAAGAAGAGGGTCCCCCTACCCAGAGGCTTTATAGTTCCTTATCCCCACCCCTTAATAGTTAGTGGCCAATCAGCCCTCTCCAGTGACTCAAAATGGAGTTTTGTAGCCAACAGCCTGTCCCAGCTCTAAGAACACTCCAACTTTTCCCAAGGTAAAAATATTTAAATATTTGTGGTTTCAAAAGAACGATAGCTGGGAAGAGGAAAGCAGAAACCTTTCTTGCAAGTACACACCCTGCTGTTGGTTTCTACTTTGCCACCTCTTTGGACTCAGCAGAGAATGTTTAAGCAAATAACTAGCTACCCATTTAAGTTTTTCATAAACCAGCCCCCTTAGACTCCATGCTGTCTGTGATGGACTGCTCTATTGCAGTTTCACAGGGGTGTTTTGGGGGACCTTCTGAATGTGGCTATTACATGTACAAGCAAAGTACTGTTCTCGTGGCAAAATCACAGGGTCTCCATATTGCCTGTGGATCTCATTTCCTACCCCTATTCACTGTGGAGTCCCCAGCACCTAGCTGAGATATGCTGTGGAGAGGATTTGCCCCAATGAGCAGAGTTTGGTGGTCTGTCTATAAGGTTACTGTTGTACATCAGTTACTCGCCTGAAGGGGTAGAATATCCCTTCAACCTGGCCTTAATTTAAAAAGAAATTTGAAATGTCAGGAACTGTAAGTGGGGATCCAAGGAATTAAAAATATTCCCTTCTTGAGCAGTAAACATGGTCCTTTGACAGTTCTGTTGGGCATAGAATATCTGCAGAAGCCCACATTTCACATCTGGTGGGAAAACTTCAGCCTTGTTAACTTGTTGACAGGATGAGAGGATGTACACTAGTATACAGTGCATTTCCAGGATCAGACAGCATGACTCTTTTTAGGGGGGGGAATTTAAAAGAAAAGTTACTCAAAATTTGTTTTATGGAAATTGGCTTTAGTAAATTTACTTTCATTGTCAAATAAATCAGCAGCTTGGCAAGCGAACTTAAATTCAATAATCCTCTCCATCTATCACTGTGTTATACAGATTATATTAGTGACATCTGGAATCAAGACCAGCTGTATAAGAAATCAAGATGTTGTAGAAAACTGGATCTGAGTGTGCTCCAGCTGTTACTGAATGATTTCTAAAACAAGAAAATGATAAGCTATGAAGTGAGCACTTAGCAGCAGATTCAGGAAAATATAATTTAGTTCAGTGAAAAATTATTCTGAAATTAAAAAACAGTTCACAAATAATAAGACTGAAAAAAAAACCTTCTATGACTTGCTTTGTCTCCTAAAGCTTTTCTCTTCTTTTAAATCCAGTGGAGAAGTATTTGCATGTGCTGTTGATATAACCTCTGTTGTCCAAATCCTATGTTGAAGCTAGCAGTGTGAATGAATTTACCCCAATGAAACACAGCAGCATTTGATCGGTTATAAGGGAGAAGGAGAATGCTAAAGCACTACAGATGACAAGAAAAATGAAAAGTAGATTTTTCATTTAAAAATCCACAGTTACCACACAGTAATGTATGAGATACCAAACTTATTTCCTGTTCCTACTCCCACAGTGGTATCTGTGAGAGAACGGTTGAATTTTAAACAAAAATGTGAGAGCAATCACTTATCCTCTCAGATGAGATACAATTTGAAGTTTTTTTCAGGCTATTATATTTGCAATACGTTATTGAACTTCCAAAGTGTTTTATGAAACCTTGAAAACACTCTGTGAGGGTGGAATGCATATTTCAATCTGGTTCTGACATTTCCCAGGGCATTTGCTGTAAAGTAATTAGCAGCATTCTACAGAAAGCTGGAAGCCTGGTACTGAGGTACCTTCAGTCCTGTACCCCCAAAGAATCAAAATAAAACCAGCTTCTTTAATCTGTACCTTTCTATGGTCCAGGCCGTGCAGCGAGTTCTAGTTTTGCAGTCTCTGGGGAGGAGAGTCCCTGGGTGAGCCAGTTTGTAGACAAAGCGTGGGCTCAGTATAGGTATGCAGCCAATAGGATTCTATATAAGCTATTCTTAGACCTATAGTGAAAAACTCCATGTGAGCACAAAAACCCTTCCTTTGTTTTTAATTAGTATCAGAGCCGGATCGCAGTCTGTACTTTTTGCTCTCCTGGACGAGGCCCTTTCAAATATTATATGTGTCACATTTCATTCCCTAAAGCGAGGTTCAGAGAGCAAATCTGAGTCCTGCAGAATGGGGACAGAGGAGGAGGAAGTTGCCTTCTGATTGGTCATCTGGCTCACTGTTCCGCCTCCTCCAGGGCAGAGCAACCAATCAAAGCTCAATCTCCTTCTCTGCCCTCCCATTGTGAGCAACAAGGTGGCTCCTCTGCCCGTGTCCCATGGGCCGTGTCCCGCAGCCGTTGGCCAGAGGCAGGGGGAAAAGCACCTGGAGGTGCCCCCCCCCCAGCCTGGAAGGGAGCAGGGATCCTGCTGCAGTACTCCCAGAGTTGGGAGAGGGGAAAACCCACAGAGAAAGGGGGGTGGGTGGGCGGGGTGGGGGCAGAATTGGTGTGAGACTGGACTGGTGGATGGTGAGAACAGAACTGATTTGGAGTCTAGGGGCACAGAATTGATTTGGAGCTTGGGGGCAGAATTCATTGCTGTGCAGGGAATGGGCAGATGTGATGGTGAGAACTCCTGCAGCAGAGGGTCAAAATCTTCATACCCAGTACATTTGGGAGCATGGGCAGCACTAACACTCTCCCTCTCTCTCTGGACAGAGGCACTTCACCAATCAGACAGATTGAAAAAACATCTTTGTAAATAACCACATATTTTGGGACCTAAGCTCCTGATCTATTAGGTCGGACTCATTTGTTGATCTTTTGAGGTTGGCAAGACTCTGAGTGGGACAATTATATTGCATTTAAAAAAAAGTTACACACATTTGGGAAGACTATTTTGTCAATGAGAAGAAATGATCTATTATTATTATTATTATTATCAGGTGTGTCACTTTCACCACTGAGCATGCTTTTGTCCATAATTCTTATATTTAGCTTTAATGTTAGTTTCCACTGTTGAAAATGTTAATTCTGGCACAAGACAGATCACAATGTAATGTTAGCCTCCACGGTTGTTTTGATTTTAACCCTACTAGCCTCATTCTGGATTGGCTCATGAATATTCATGAGTACATTTGGAGACAATATTGTGGCATGCCTCGAAATAATTAAAGGTATCAAGGTGTGCTGTGGCAGAGGAAAGGTTGGGAACCACTGCTCTAGCCCCTGCAGTACCTCACTCAGTGTGCCCCCACCTTATTCTTAAAGGGGCAGGTCCATTTCTATTATATAATTTATATCACCATTAACAAATATATACAAAAACAAACCACTCTTCAAAATTACTACTAAATAGAAACAATATGAAGCTACTTCTAAAACATCTATTCTAGGGACCTCACACTATCCTATGGAATTTAATTGAGAAGTATCTGCTATAGAAAGATTACTATTCTCTATTAAGTGTGTGTGTGGGGTGGGGGCTAAGTCACAATATTGATGCAAAAATTATTAATAAATGATACATTGTGATAATTTTAGATTAGAAAATCCTTTGCTTTTACTGAATTTTATAAGAATTACTGGCATACATGTGAGACTTGGAGAATAAGAGCTCCTATGCTAATTTTTTGGTTACTTATTTTATTAAATGAAATATTCAAGCCAATAAAAAACTTCTGGGAGAAAGCAGAAATCTTCTAATAAGTAACTTGCATAATGCTTCAAAGAGACTTCTATCTCCACCTTGTCCATAAATTTGTACCAATTACATTCAGCTCCAATTGCAGACTCTGGAATAGACTTTTATAATTTCTATTTTGTTATATTCTATAGGTTATTTTATGTGATAAGAGTTATTGAATAGTAGTTACTGTGATTTTTTTGTATTGAGTATTTGATTGAAGTTTTTAATTGTGAATTTTGGCTGAAGCTACTGTAGGTTGTAATCTTGGGAACTGGTTAAAAGGCAAACGCCCAACAGGAGTGTCTTCTCAAAGAACAAGATGGGGGGGGAGGGATAACTCAGTGGTTTGAGCATTGGCCAGCTAAACCCAGGGTTGTGAGTTCAATCCTTGAGGGGGGCCATTTAGGTGTAACCCTTCTGCCCATCTAAGTTGGCAGCAACAAGGGCCGGGTTCTGTATCTAGGGGTTCCGTTTCAATAACACAATGCAAAACCGGCTCGAGCCCCCACCCAGTGACCTGGGACAATTACATACCACCCCCTGGGCACCTCTAAGAGGCAATACTTCCCCTCTCGCAAGCACGGAGTCTGAGTGTAACAGAAAATGTTTAATAACATGAGGTAAACAACA
>NC_048299.1:75485149-75517536 GCF_013100865.1 Trachemys scripta elegans
GAAGTAACTCCCTGCTCTCCATGTGTCAGTATATAATGCCTGCATCTGTAACTTTCACTCTATGCATCCGAAGAAGTGAGGTTTTTACTCACGAAAGCTTATGCCCAAATAAATCTGTTAGTCTTTAAGGTGCCACCAGACTCCTTGTTGTTTTTGTAGATACGAATCACACGTGAGAAAGCCAGCAGGTTTTCCCAGGTTGGACTAATTTGAACTTCAATCCCCATGTATCTTCTATTGGTTTCCAAGACGTTCAGTCCTTTTGGACTCTTGCTGGAAAAAAGTATAAAAAAGCCATTAAATGTATGGCTTTTCAATGTCTTTTGAAGATTCTGCAGCTTGTACTAATGCTACCTGGAGTAAATGGCCTCTGCAGTGTGTATAAGAGAGATTAGGGTTACCCTTCTCTCTGAGCAAAGCTTGTACTCCACTGTTTTTTCCAGAGAAGTTTGTAGCTCCATCAAATGCACAAGCAGCCACCCGTTTGGGGTTTAATTTACAAACATTTAACTCTAAGATGTCACAGACACAGTTGATGTGTCTTCTATAATCTGAACATCTAGACTGAATCTATTGGCCTACCACAGACATCATGATAACATATGCAATGACTTAATACTTAGTGCCAAGCTCCTCCACTTTTACTATATAAATCCATGGTACTCCCACATCTTGAATACTGCGTGGAGTTCTGGTCACCCCATCTCAAAAAAGATATATTGGAAAAGGTACAGAGAAGGGCAACAAAAATGATTAGGGGTATGGAACAGATTCCAAAGGAGGAGAGATTAAAAAGACTGGGACTTTTCAGCTTGGAAAAGAGATGACAAAGAAGGGATATGATAGAGGCTTATAAAACCTTGATTGGTGTGGAGAAAAAGAATAACAAAGTGTTATTTACCTCTTCACATAACACAAGAACCAGGGGTCACCCAATGGAATTAATAGGCAGCAAGTTTAAAACAAACAAAGGGAAATATTTCTTCAACACACAGTCACCTGTGGACCTTTGTGCCAGGGATGTTGTGAAAGCCAAAATTATAACAGGGTTCAACAAGGAACTAGATAAGTTCATGGAGGTAGATCCATCAATGGCTATTATCCAGGATGGGCAGGGATGAAACACCATGCTCTGAGTGTCCCTAGCCTCTGTTCACCAGAAGGTGGGAGTGAATGACAGGGGATGGATCACTCAGTGATTCCCTCTTCTGTTCATTCCTGCTGGAGCACCTGGAATAGTCACTGTTGGAAGACCGGTAACTGGGATAGATGGATCATTGGTCTGACCCAATATGGCCGATCTTACATAAAATTATAATAAAAATAGTTTAGTACAGAAACTCCCCAAGATAATGACCTCGACATAGCAATGATAGGAGACAATGACCTTGGCAAATAATGCATTTTAAAAATCTTGGCCTCCTAGGAAACACATTTATATAAGTTTCCCAGTCACAAATCTTGCATTCTATAGCAAAGTCCCTAAAACATAGTTCAATGCTCTGGCTGCTGTTGTTTGTCGTGCCACCATTCACTCTACCGCTCCGTCCCCAATGGCCCTGCACTGTCACCTTCTGCTGCCACTTGCAACTGTGACCTCTGCAAGTCGGTCTCTTGAGGTTCCGCCCAGCTCAGTGATTTCAGCTCTCAGTGGGGGAACCTCGCTGCTAGTGCAGACTGGACTATCTCTTCCAGAGAAACACTGTCCCACAGCAGGTCTAAGCACTTAGACCTGATTATCAGTGATTTCAGCTCTAGTGGTCACTTAAAAAAATCAAAAGATTCTCTATGGAGTCTAATCAGCTCTATCTCTAAACAGGAGAGAGCAGCAGGTCAAATAGTGCCTGTGACTCATAGGCAGAGCCCACACCACCAAGCAAAATACTTGTCTCCCACCCTCTCTCTCTCCCTTTTCACTAGGGTATGGCATCCAAACCTCCTGCTTAGTGAGTGCAGTTCAGTTGCAGGTAACCAGGGCTTAATTTGTAATGAAAGAGGTGCCGGGGCTCAAGCAAGTTTGTTACTTTCATAACTGATGGGACAAGCCCAAGGGTCCCAGAGCTATGAACTGCCAAGCCTAGAGGTGCTGTGACTCAGCCCTGGCAAGCCCTAGCACAAATTAAGCACTGAGGGAGACCCCCCTCATTCAGTCAGGCTAAGCACAGTTCTGCTGCCCTTTACTCATACAATAAGGATAACAACATTTCATGACCCCCACATTTAATACTTAAGTGATTTGTAACCAACACCAGCCAAAATTGATCACCACAGCTCTCTCTGCTGGATACCTAAGCAGGGTAGGTGTGTTCATGTAAATGCAGTCTGGTCCTGAAGCCTTTCCACCCACCACTGGCTCATCACTAGCTGTCAGGAGAGAGCTCATTCAGACCTTGCTTATAAATAATAATTTGAAATTATTAGGTACGCCAATATAGCTGAAACAAATGTGCCGACATTGTCATAAATAACAGCGGTATGAGGAAACTAGTCTTTGTTCATACTTTTCAAACCCCTTATGCTTTTTCATGTACAAGTATTTTCTCATACACTTTAAAAGCATGCACAGTGTGTACAGTAACTGCTCACTTAATGTCGTTCTGGTTAACATTGTTATGTTGCTGATCAATTAGAGAACATGCTTGTTTAAAGTTGCGCAATGCTCCCTTATAACATTGTTTGGCAGCTGCCTGCTTTGTCCACTGCTTGCAGAAAGAGCAGCCTGTTGGAGCTAGCTGGGGGAGAGGGGGCTTGGAACCAGGGTGGACCTGCAGCCCCCCTATCAGCTCCCTTAAGTTCCCTGTGTGGCAGCCGCCCAGCAGGCTATCAATTGCTGGCAGTTCAGCTGTCCCTCCCCCCACTGCCGTGTGCTGCTTCTGCCCTCTGCCTTGGAGCTGCTCCTGGGAGCTTCCTTTACAAGGCAGGGTGGGGGGAAAAGAGGAGTGCTAATGTCAGAGTCTCCCCGTCCCCCCAATCCTGCCCCCCCACTCCTTTACCCCATCTCCATAGGGCACAGGACAGAGGGTGCTTGCTGGCAGAAGCTGCTGTCTCAACTTGCTGATCTACTTAAAAAGGAAGTCTATGTACAGTGGCGTCAGCGTGCTTAAAGGGGCAATGCACGTCTTTCTCTCTCACACACAGTGTGTGTCTGTCTCTCTCTGCCCTTTCCCCTCTCTCTCTCCTGACCACCCCCGGACCCCTGCTGCTCCATCCAACCCCTCCTCTCATTCCTGACGCCCCCCCCCTCCCTTCCCCGGGTTGTTTAATACCAATTTTTTTCCTTCTGTAGCCTGCAGAGAAATGAAAGCTGACTTCATGTTTCTAGTGAACAGTTCTGGAGCATAGGACCAAATAACTTTATGAAAATGAAAAATGTCATGAGAGAACTGGTGAACAAATCCGATACTGGCACAGAAAAAGTGCACGTTGGGGTCGTCCAATTCAGTCACGCAAACAAGCACCACATGATTAGGCCTAATGGATGATCTCTGCTCAGGAACTAGCTAAGCACAGACATGTCAGGGGTGTTGCAAGTGGTGCCTGAGGTGCCGTAGCAGAGTTCGGAGGAAATGTAGAGCAGCCACATAATCTGCATAGGGGCCCATACTTCCAGTCCTGTGCTTGCATAAACACACACATTTTCTCTTGACATGGTTGATTAACTAGTTAGGCAGCAGCAGCTGAAGTTCCTTGTCCATGGTCCTGTCTGTCTCATGTGCCACAGGCCACTGGAAAGTTTTTAGACCAGTGTCTCCATTTTCTTGCACCTTGGGTAGTCATTGGTACCTGTGTAAAGTGATTATAAAATGCTCCCACTTGTGTAAGTGTGTAATAATATTCTATTACACCCACTTGGCCCTCACTACATAGGTGCAAATGACTATGGAAAGCGCAAGATAGTGGAGAATCAGATTCATATTGTTTACATTCCTTAAAGCACATGCCTGCTTCACACAGGAAATCTGTAGTTTTAAGTGCACTTTCTGTCTGGGTAGTCTGTACAGGTGTTTGAATTATTTGTTGCAAATAAATTATCTGATAAGTTTATCCCTTTTGCTGTTTGTGAACTGTTTGCATATCAATCCTGATTTCTGCCAATATATTCATTATTGATAAATATTTGCTGAATAGCTTACATGAACAAATTTCTGTGTGTGGGTTGTTCATGAACTGTTCACCAAGACTACTTTCTATTGTTAATAAGGCTGCATGATGGGACGCCTTAGGATCAGGTTCTTGAGGAACCACGGTCTGTCTCATTCTTCAGTTCAGTTGGGCTTCTTGCTGGTCAGTAAGAAGTGTGGAACAAGCTCTTTGTGTAACACTTTTATTTCAATTACTAAACTGTGCTGCAAGAATTGTGTGTGTTTCAATGAGACTTTACTTTCCATACTGCTTTTGCAGATATAAATTATGCGGTGTAAAGATAGTAAGAAGGGGTTTTTGCTCCCTGTCATGCTTTTCCATACACACAGAAACCATATAATGCGTTTCTGAAGGTAGTTTCCTTTAACCTAAAATAATAAGTATAAAACAAACTAATGTCTTTATCAAAGAGCACAGTGTGTGTCTCCTCTTTAACATGCATTGTCAATTCTTCCTCATGAAATGGCAGATGTCCTTGCAGACGGGCATACTCCTAAAAATGTAAACGTACATTACAAAAAACAAAATCTTAAGTTTCAGAGCTACATCAATCCCACTAATCCAATAATTGGATTTTAATACAACTCTGTTATGAAAAATAACTGAATGAGATTTTTATATACCACACTATATTAAATTTCTTACTAATGCAATTGAAAATGGTCATGAAAAAGAGAAAATACTACACACATCCAGGTTTATTATACATGTACAACACTTCAGAAGAGGGCTGGTGCATAGAGAAAATATGTAACAAGAAGTGGGCATGTGCCATTATGTCATTTTAACCACAAAGCTAAAGAACTTGAGGGAGTGGTGAGCCCATCAAAATACCATTCTACTGTACCGTTGTTCACATTGCCGAAAACTCCCTGGATTAAACTCTTGAACCTGGAATTATGTTGTTCCCAATGTAGCATGCAAAAAGGGCTTGTAAAAATGTTTATTTTTTATCTGTATGTTTGCTTCAAAAGGAAAATTAAATTTTACCAGAATTACCACTGAAGTTAGCGGGAGTTTAAACCATTGGCTTCAGTGGGATCAGGCTTTGATCTTCAGTACACTTTAAGAATAGGGCTACCATTCCTGCACACCTTACCCTTGTGAGTAGCCCCTTTGAAGTCAGAGACTTTTTACATGAGTAAGGTAGGTAGGATTTGGGCCCACATTGTGTGTGTGAGAATGTGTGTAGGGACGTGTGCAAAAATTGAAATTTGACTGATTTTGGAGGGGCACATTTATCATGCTATGAGCAGGGAAAAGGTGAGTATACTAGAAAGTGAGAAGTTACCTCACATAACCCCGCAAAGACTTTTCCTCTAAATTCTTTGCACATCAGTTAGAATTAGGGAAAAACTGGATTCTATCCAAGGTGTGTTGGATATGGTGTGTTCCTCGCTTTCTGAGCACTCAGCTAGAGACATGTAAAGCCTGATTTTTCAGAGGTGCTAAGCATCCATTGTCTTACACTGGGAAATTTTAGTTTAAGTGACTTGCCCAACATCGCACATGAAGTCTGTAGCAGAGCCAGAGAGAGGTTTGCCTGAGTCCCAGTTCAGTGCCTTAACACTACTGTTCTTTTTCTTGTAGCCCTCTCACTCACTTGCACACATACCTTACAATTTCTACACTGAGTAATGCAGGGGTCCAAGAGTTTCATTTGACATGCAGACCTGCCTTATTCATTGTCCATCCTGTGCAGTGAATGCTGCAAGGATTCTGTAGAAAATATAGCATATGCTCATATAATCAGTACTTTCGCTCAATTCAATAAATTCACTAGAAACAACATATCTAACACGATGTACAGAGGCTCACTTTGTAATATAACACCTGTAAAACAGAGTTGATTATATTACAGCGTAAAGTTTCCAAAAGGCAAAACAAAAAAGTTCAATATTGTAAAGATTATTGTTTTATCTCAGATATTTACATGGTAATGATTTGCAAACTGGTTAAAACTTCCTAAATAAAAAAGAGTGAGTTATTTAAAAATAAATAAGGTAGTACTAGACTGAATCCTGGGTTCATTGAAGTCAACCTTTGAAATCAAGTCTCTCATTGACTGCACTGGAGCCAGGATGTACTGAAAGGAATAATGCTACAAGAGACAGGAGGTCAGGCAGCTTGATCCATGTGTTTTTTTCTGACTCTGACTATAGTATTTGGCTCTGTAACCCAAATTTACATAAAATCTATAAAGGTAAAGGAACTCTATTCATCAAAATGTTAGACTACTGAGTATCATTTCCTTTCTGCATCTCTTCTGGCTATTCAGTTTGCCAGATATATTGGCCAACTTTAATACACTGGCCAATATATTGTATATTTAATACAAATCTAATGCATGTAGATTTCTCTTATAAGAAAAAAAGACAGCTATGCAAGTTCACTTAGCTCTTAGAATCAGCTTCTTAACTCATCTGTCTCCCCACATCACTCCCCACTTTCTTTCTGTTTTACTACATAAAGTTCATGCTTCTTGCCCTCACTCTTAAGGTGTCTCACAGCTCTACCCTACCTATCCTGCTCTTTTTCTCTCTTATCTTGTCGTCTCCTGCCTCTCTCACTCTGCCAACAATGCAAACCTCATCTTTCTGTTTGTCAGTTTTTCCACAGCCATTCCTGTACCTTCTTCCACGGCACCACTAGCAAAGAGAACCCCTTCCTGAATTAATTCCTACTGCCACTACTCTCCCCTCCTTCAAATTCTTCTCACAACCTATCCCTGCTATGATGCCTACAAAAAATCAGCCAGTTACGATGGTTTGTGCGCCAGTTGGGAATATAGGATTTTATTTAGTTAAAATAAATTAAGAATAAAAAACTAAGAAAATACTTGTGCAACAGCTCGCTTAAATACCTGTGATAGTTACTCTTGTCCTTCCTCTCTTGCTTTTGGTTGTCATACTTGCAGTTACATCTTGTCTCAAACTCGTGTGTGTGTGTGTGTGTACTGTGCCTAGTATAATGGGGTCATTTGGGGCCTGCAGGAAATATTTCAATAGAGATAACAACAAAGAACTCACTACTAATATAGAGATTAAATGGTTGCTCCCAGTGCCAATGAACTTTTAGAGGTCTTAATGCTGTTAGCCAAAAGGAGATGTTTTCACAGTCTCAGGTAGCTCTGCTGTTCACATTTGAACAACAAAGCAGGCAGGATCTTTCTACAAAATAAACTCACTAACAGATATTTTGCTGTGGAGATAGAACAGTTGCTGTGGTCAGAAACTTAAAAGCCTGGAAGTGATTGTACTCTAAACGTTAAATGGAGAACTTCTGCCTGTGCAGGGGAGTCAGGGAACACAGTTTCCTTCAACATCATAGCTTATGGGAAGTTCTGCTCTCCCTGTCATCCCCCAGTTCCTATTCCTGAAATTGATACTTCATTGGTTGCCCTAGCAGAAGCTGCTGCATATAAATGAGCAGTGTGTCAGAGGGCACTTTCATATCAGGAAAAGAAAGCTCAGTATCAGGTCACAAAAAGCAGAACTACTGGTGCAATGGGTCACTTGTCACTGTAAGTCCATAGCTCTTGAGGCTTCAAAGGCTATTTTATATCGGTTCTTCTGTCGTGCTCATCGCTATAGTATCTAAGTGCCTTCCAGTAGTGTATAGCACAACTTGACTAACATCTGTGCCATGTCGTTTGTTTTCTCATTCTCTCCTCAGCGGTAGAAGTGTGTGCAGGGAGTGTCTTGTTTTGGTAGGGTTGGTTTGTTTGTTTGTTTTAACATACATGTTATGTGCTTGTTAGAGAAGGCAAGGGCAAAGATAAGGGTCTTGCGCTTGGTGCAGAAGTGGTGAGATCTGTGAGGTCCTTAGTTCCTGTGAGAGTTCATTCCACTGTCTCAGACCAGCCACTGAGAAAGTTCAGTCTCCTGCACAGATGAGCTTTACCCACAATCCACTTTAGTTATCTAAAGTGTGAGAAGAGGCAGTTTTGCAGAATGAAAGTTAAATTTTGTCCTCTGCTTTATCTGTGTAGTTCGCATTGGTTTCAAATTTGGTGGTTTAGCTTAATTTGCATAAAAACTAAGAAAACATGTGAAAGTACATTTAAAAAAAAAAAGTAAAGTACACACACACACACACACACACACACACACACAAAAAGGGAAGGTAGGGCTGTGAGAGGGTCTCAGAGTTGCTATGCAAGAGGAACCACCTGCAGTCTGAAGTGGCGCCAGTGCCCTCTACCATTTACCTCCCAAACATAAAGAGAGATCATATCAGCTTTGCTAAATTGTCACCAAAGTTTGCCAACCCCAAATAAAAATGACTAGCTCAGCCTGTTTGATCCAGAAAACTTTAGTGAGGATTTTGCAAGGCTGCAGTTAGTCATCCATACTCTTCACGTCACTGCTGCCTGGCGAGGAGAAAACGGGAGGCAGGGGAAGTGCTGGCGGTTGTGGGAGAGTTGCTGGCTGGTGGGGATACAGGAAGGAGACGGGAGAAGGTGCTGGAGCTGCCTCAGAATGCACAATGCTCCTCATACAGGGGCTGGTTTCCGTGGGCTTTGGATCAATGGAAAGAGTCCCATTGATTTCAGCAGGCTGTGGATTAGGCTCCTATAGCAGTTCTGAGATCCTCGTACAGCCCACCTCCAGTATTCCCAATTCTAGCTATGTTTTGAGAGTCTCTCAATATTTGGTTTGGCTAATGGTTCTGATGAATTTCTGATTTACAGAACTGCCAGCCTTCGTGGGTCAAAAGTCATGAGTCAAGCTCCAAAAATTGTGAGGTTCTTTTTTAATTTTATGTATTGTCTTTCCAATATTGGAGCAGCGGCAGTGAACTTTTCTCCACGGCCATGAGGGCTAGAAACTCAGCTTTATTTTTTTAAGTGAGATTCTCATGCAATCATTTGATTACGTGATTAAAGCAGCTGGGACTTTAAGTCAAACAATAAATATTGTGAGACACACATTAATACAGCATTGCCAATTCTTGTGATTTCACTATGAGTAATATGATTTTTGTCTGTTGCTGGAGCCAGTCTCAATATGACAGGAGAAGGAGCAGCTCTCATGGGGTTTCCAGCTGGCTCCGGGGCAAAATCCCCTCTGATTGGCTGCCCTCCCCCAATCAGGGCTAGCACAGGAGGCTGGCAGAGCTGTCTTCCCTATCCTGGAGAGTAGCCAGGAGATTTTTGGGGAGGGAAGCAGAAGAGGGAGCAGCTGATGATATTCTCATTGGGGTGGCCTGGGAGGAGGAGAGAACTGCTGGAGGTGCCCACCCTCCCCCCAGGATTGGGAAGCAGAGAAGGGGACCCTGCAGCAGCTGCACCACCCCCCTGCCTTGGGGAGGGACACGATGAACCACCAGAGGGACCAGAGGTACACTGGGCGGGGCAAGAGGCAGATGTGGCATTGGGGACCTAAAGTTGATGTAGGGGTTGCGGGGAGTATAATTAGTTGAGGGATGGACAGATGTGGGGCAGGGAACAGAGAAGAAAAATCAATGAGAACGTTGTTTTTGGGGGAAGAAACTAGAAGCTCCGCACCATCAGGCAGCAGCTAAAGCTTTACATCAGAGGCCAAAATCACCTTACGCGCTACATTTGGGAGAGCTGGGATCACTATCTGTCACACAAAGTGATTCACAAGTCAAAAGACAGACCAAACAACACAACCTAATTTTTAAAAGAAGTCATGATTTTGGGCCTTGTTCAGAGTTGCCAAGCCTCCAGGACTGTCCTGGAGTCTCCCAGAATTAAAGATTAATCATGTGATGAAACCTCCAGGAATACAGACAGCCAAAATTGGCAACCCTAGTCTTGTTGGAAATAATTTTCCTAATAATTGTATTAAAGTTTACCATGACTCAGATTCCACACAAGCATTCCTTTGTTAGTCAAAGGCCACATGGTGTTGGTTACATCCAAAATATCAGCTTAAATATTTACACCCTTATATTCTATATCCATAGCAACAATACAGTTATAAGCATTGGCCAACATACTTACAACAGGATCAGGAGGTGCCTTCCCATCATGGCATGACTTTAGAGCAGGTAAGAAAAGGCCTGACAAAGAATAGCTAGGATACCTTCCATTTTACACACTATAACAAACATGTGATGTCACAGCTGGTTATTGGACCTTATTTAAAGCCAGCTGAATCACGTTAGGGCTGCACTCTGCTCTCTTCAAGGTTTGTTTTTTTCCTTATTTCACTTTGCTATATTTCCCCCTAATTACTATGGTAAGCATTTATCTATAATAAATTAAACAAACAAACATATAACCAATTATTTACTGCACCTGGTGCCCAATTAACCATGTTTTCTTTATTTGTATTACTTCAGCTCAAACCTTCAATAAGATAATGCTGCTTTTCCAAAGAGTCACTATACATTTAACACAAATAACCCTCCTTTCTCATGATTTCTTTTTGCTAACATGCTTTGGGCCTATTGCTCATGCTAATATCCAAACTCAATAAACCCATCATTCACTCAGGCCTAACATGGGTCTATATTCCTACAGGCCCAGCTAATGCTATTTTGGAGTCTAACTCCTGACTTTTTGAACTTTTGGGGTTGACAATACTGATAACATCACTCAAGTTAGCAACAGTGGATTTCTGCCTTCAGACCAGTGACGTTTTGTCCTAATCCAAAATGGCTACTAACTCCAATTGCTATCACGGGGACTGACTGCCCTCAGCATGGTGGCTGCCATTTCCCTACAGCCTTTACACATCAAAGCGATGTTGCCCCCATTAAAGATGGCCACCATCTCTGATTGTTTCCCAGGGGACTGAATCCAGGTTTCCCTCAGGGAAGTCACGGTGACTCCTTAGTCACCATGTGGGGACCAGGTAGGGGACAAGAGAACATGAAGGAGCTGGAAATGAGATTGTGGTGGTGGTGGCCATGGGTGAGTGTTAGGAAACTATGAGAAGTCTGATGGAGCTGCCCTCCACAACCACTGTCACTGCTTGAGGCAAGCCCACAGGCTGAGAGGAGGAGCAAGGAAGTCTGAAGAGGAACTGAGCGACTGCTGCCTTTACTGTTGCTGCTGCTCCCTGGAGCATTTCCAGGTAGTTTCCTGGCTCTTTTAGGGGTCGGGGATGGAGAGCAAAAGTAAGGGAGTGGGGGAGAACAGGAGGCAACAAGAGGCAGCAAAGGGAACAAAGGGGAAAATAGGACTGGGGAGAGGAGGGGGGCGGGGGGCAAAGGATACTGTTTGTGAGAAGGACATGGATAGAGCAAAGGGGCTCTTTGGTTGTGAATTGTGCTATAACTGATGGATTACAATGGTTCTTAAGTATAAAACCTGTTTTGGGGGGATGTTTTTTCATTGTTTGAGTCCAAATAAGCCAGTTTTGCAATTTAATTCAGCTAATGAGAAAAGATTCCTAAAAATCAGGTTTTATGGCTAAAAGACATTATAATCCGTCACTTGCGGCACGGCGGGCAAAAAAGCCCAGGTGTTCCACACATTGGTCATTTGTCATGTATTTTGATGGCTTGTGCCACATATTGGCGGGTTGAGAGGTTTGCCTGCAGCCCTGGCCCTCCCTTTTTTGCATGACAGGGAAAAACTCCAGGAGGAGCTCAGAGGTGATAGCAGGGAACAACCTGCACTCTGAGGCAGCTCCCAAGAGTGGTTGACACAGGGCTGCTCCAGGCTGTACTTCTCCCTGAGGCCTCCAAGCAGCCCTTGAGAGAGATGCACTGGATTTACCTCAAAGCAGCAAACAATACTGTTGGGAGAGAACCCTTCCCACACCAACCTCAGTGAACAGTGAGAGAGCAGCCAGTTCTGAAGGACCAAAAGAATTTCCTGACACAAAATAGAGTTTCATCAAAAAAACATTTTTTGTGGGGAAAATTTTATTTAAATGACTGTATGGGAAGTTTCTAAACAAAAGGACACTTTCCATGTAATTTTGAATTGAAATTTTTGTTGTATTCAAACATGTGTTGGTTATTATTTGTGTTTTCCCTCTTTGCCCCCTTTTCATTTTTGCCACTGAATGCAATAGAATGAATAATTTCCAGCATGTGTATTCCCCACTTTTTCCACCCCTTTCTTTAATTCAGTGATTCTCAAACTTTTGTACTGGTGACCCCTTTCACATAGCAAGCCTCTGAGTGTGAACCCCTTTATAAATTAAAAGCATGTTTTTATATATTTAACACCATTATAAATGCTGGTGGCAAAGCGGGGTTTGGGGTGGAGGCTGACGGCTCGCGACTCCCCACATAATAACCTCACGACCCCTAGTTTGAGAACCTCTGTGTGTAATTTTTCAAAAATTCTCCCAGCTTTGAAAAAGTTAAGAGTGGCAAAAGGAAAAATAAAACACTGTAAATCTGCCCCTCTGTAACATCTCCAAATGTCCTTACGTTTTAGTGGGAAAAGGAAAAAGGGAAAAAAAAAAGAGAGGGAAAAAATTAATAAAGCAAAACAAACCCCTAGACAACATTCATTCATTTGATTGCATTCAGTGGCAAAAAAGAAGAAGGGCTGGAAAAGTGTGTGGGGGGGTAAACATTTAAAATTTTCATATAAAAAATTAAATCAAAACAAAATTTCTGACGTGAATCAAAACAAAAAGTTCAATTAGAATCTAAACAAAACAAAAATTTTGATCTGAACCATTTTGAAAATTTCTCACAAAAGATTTAAAATTAAAAGTTTGTTTGAATTTTTTTTCCACAGGAAGAACAGGGGTTTCTACCAGTTCGAGCTCAGTCCCCTTCCGTCCAAGTGCTGGTTACCTCTTCACCAGCATCATGCCCCTGCAAAGTGACAATTTCAAGTTATGGCTGCACGATTTGTTATTAAAAAAAAAATAATAATAATCAAAAGAAAAATATCCAGAAGGTCCTACAATCCCATGACAGACTGCCTCAGCAGTAGGCTTGGCAGAATTTGATTTTCATTTTTTTTATAATTTTGACTGATAGTGTTTATTTTTAAGTATGTTTTTATGTTTGTTTATTTAAATGTTCACAGTTGCGCAAATACAGTAAAAGCTTTGTTATCCAGCGTGTTGGGGGAATAAGGGATGCCGGTTAGTCAAAAATTCCAGTTAACTAAGAGTTATACTTACCAATGGAATACCAATTTTCAAAGAATTAGAATACAATAAAATGAATAAAGTATAAAATAGTATACAGGTACTCACCAATCCAGTAGTAGTACTGCACTGCAGAGTGGTTGGTTTCTTGAAGCACTTAGGTGTATACAGGTAAAGTTTTCTATACAGTAGGTTATCGTATGACACTACATACCACTATGGGCAGCGCATGGCGTACACCCACATCAGTAAAAATACACTTAACACTAAAACTCTACTGAACATAATTTAATCTTTCTTTGGTGATTCAAAAGGCACTTCAGGCTCTTTCAGTGCCTCAGGATCATCATCAACAACATCAATTATCATGTAGAAGGTGTAGGAGATTGGATTGAATCTGTAATGACCCTATGACACACCCTGGAAGCTGCTTTTTTGAATAAATCCCTGATGTCCGCTTGCTTACTTGTCTTCTGCCTCTTTTGCTTAAAAGCAGAGTGCAGAATGGGCAATTGCATAACCTCCTGGGCAGTATACTAGTCCCTGTTACTAGACTGAAGATTTGTATTGGGGAATATCAGAAATGCCAGTTAACAGAGCTTTTACTGTATATGGCTTTTAAGCATTTTTTTTTTCAATGTGTATTGATTTAAATGTTCAGTTGCAGAAAATTGGGGGGGAGGGTCAGACAATTATTTAATGACAGTACATGTTGAAAAAATTAAAGCTTTATAACTGTTAAAATGCAATTTTTCAACACCATATGTCAAAATATACAAGTAAATAACCTTAAATCAAACTCTAAGAAGTTCTCAAGCAGCATTTTTCTTACTTTGCCTATCTGTGCATTTTGATTATTATCAGTGGAAATATTTTTTGTGGGTTTGTGTGTGTGTGCGATAAATTCAATGTTGAACAAGTTACTGATTAAAAAATCTCCTCTTTCCAAGCCTATTTATCAACTTAGGGCACATTCACTTTTAAATAAACGTCTAGTTTTGGCTTTTGTTATCCACTGTTGTCAACTAGTGCGTCATACTCCGCCTCGTCCTAAATTCCAGCTTAGGTTTGGGGCACCAGAAGTATGTTGTAGCAGGGCAGTGTAGCTTACGCTGCTGCTGCCCTTAGTTAACCTGTTTTGTGAATAAATGATTTCAGTCTCCCAGGGCTGCCAATTCCATACCTTTCAATAGCACTAAATTTAAAAATGCCATGTATGGGATGCAACTGTAAAATATACTGCATTATCTATCTACCTACCCACTTTTTAAATGGCCATTTCCTCACTCAATATGTGGGAAACTTTCTCTTTAAAATTATTATTACTAGAATATACAATAGCTCATGGCTATCAGTTTCCAAGGAATTTCTGTGGTCCAGCAGGATGGAGTGTTGTTTATATAAGTTACAAATAAAAGTTGGAAGAAAGCAGGAAAGTGCTTTCCAGCTAATTAGCCCTTTGTGAGCAGTCCAAAAAATGAGTGAGTCAGCTGGGGCAGAAAATTCACTTGGTACATCGTTAAGCCTGTTTCAGAGTGGTAGCCGTGTTAGTCTGTATCAGCAAAAACAACGAGGAGTCCTTGTGGTACCTTAGAGACTAACATTGATTTGGTTATAAGCTTTCGTGGGCTAGAACCCAATTCATCAGATGCATGAAGTGAAAAATACAGGAGGAGGTATAAATACATGAAAGGATGCGGGTTGCTTTACCAAGTGTGAGGTCAGTCTAATGAGATAAATCAATTAACAGGATACCAAGGGAGGAAAAATAACTTTTCAAGTGATAAGAGAGTGGCCCATTACAGACAGTTGACAAGAAGGTCTGAATAACAGTAGGGAGACATTAGTAATGGGGAAATTAAGTTTAGGTTTTGTAATGACCCAACCACTCCCAGTCTTTATTCAGGTCTAATCTGATGGTATCCAGTTTGCAAATTAATTCCAGTGCTGCAGCTCCATGTTGGAGTCTATTTTTGAAGTTTTTTTGTTGAAGAATTGCCACTTTTAGGTCTGTTACTGAGTGACCAGAGAGATTGAAGTGTTCTCCTACTGGTTTTTGAATGTTATGATTCCTCATGTCAGATTTGTGTCCATTTATTCTTTTGCGTAGAGACTATCCGGTTTGGCCAATGTACATGGCAGAGGGGCATTGCTGGCACATGATGGCATATATCACATTGGTAGGTGTGTAAGCCTGTGTTTCTGCATCTTTGCAGCATTACTCCCTAAAGAGGGATGAGGGTCACCTCATTATTCTGGCAGTAAAAAGAACTTGTGATAGGAAGCATGGGAAGCAATTAATATAGATAAATTAAGAAAACATCAGCACCCTTTCTAAAAGCTTCTGAAAAAAAAAAACCTTGCCCAAGGCTGCTACCCAGCCCTCAGCTGCAGAATTTACAGGAATGACTGATGCTCAAAGTGAAAATCAGTTTAGTAAGAAACCAGGAGAGTGACGAAGCCCTGAACTTCACCCTCACAGCTGCTGCTGCTGCTGCTGGCAGTGAACTCAGCACTGAAGACCAACCTTCTTCACTGTGAGGAGAGGGGAGGGGATTATTTCTGGTGGTTTGGAAGCCTTTTAAAGATACATATTTTAATTGTCATCATGGGAGGGCTTTTTTGGCAAACTACTGATAGAGTTGCTTTTAAAAGGGGTTCAGTCTTTCCTGAGCCACTTTGGAGGGTCTAAAGTTTTGAGCTGATAAACATCTTCCCTTTATGTGGTAAGTATCACAAGCTGTTTTCTGCATTACCAAGGAAAGCTACAAAATTACATTTCACTCTGTGGCAGGTTTTGCATTTAAATATACTGTTAGTCTGAAATTTTCACTCTGAAGTTTTGGTAATATATAGATTTTTCTCTAAAATCTCTTCTATATATATATATCTCTCAGTATAATCTTTTTCTCTCTGCCCCCTTATTTATATCATTATATATAGCCAATGCGTGGATAGATATTTAAGTTTAACTTTTTAATTCTGAATTTCCTGAGTATTCAATGCTTGTTTTTAAGATAATTACAATGTTCTTGTAATGTTTTAGACTCTTAAATTACTGATACATTTGCACAACCCTAATGACAGATAAATGTTTTACTTTTTTTTTTTTTTGTCCACAACTATACTAAAGGGGAAGGATGGTCCAGTGGCTAGGGCACTAGCGTAAGATGTAGGAGACCCTGCTTCAATTTCCTTCTCTGCCGTGCACCTCCTGTGTGACCTTGGGCAAGGCACTTAGCCCCTCTGTGTCTCACATTCCCATCTGTAAAACTGGGGTGATAACACTTCGTCATAGGGGTGTTGTGGAGATAAATATATTCAAGACGGTGACATGCTTTGAGCTTTACAGATAAGTGCTCTATAAGAAATAGTCATTATTATTAACACTCCATAAGGTATCCACTTCTTTCTCAATCAAATACCAATAAGTCATATGTACCCCCTTAGTCATACTCACACTCTTAACACAAAAATCAACCTGTGCGATGGTAAGGTGGAATGATGTTAGATGTATACGGACTGTATGAAAGTCAGATGTGCCAGTTTCTTGATATAGAAGTGTATGAGGTTGAAACTAAGATTTTGTGGCAGAGCACAAGTTTGCTAAAATTAGGGTACAAATGGCTTTTCAGTATTTGCTACAGCTGGAAGTGAAAGAGTTACTGATGATGTTGAAGGGTATGAGAAAGTGGCAATGAATGCCAGAGGCTTTTCCCTTCATATCTTATTTCAGTGTTCTTAAAATTTTGGAAAAAAACAACAAGGAGTCTGGTGGCACCTTAAAGACTAACAGATTTATTTGGGCATAAGCTTTCGTGAGTAAAAACCTCACTTCTTCAGATGCAGAGTGAAAGTTACAGATGCAGGCATTATATACTGACACATGGAGACCAGGGAGTTACTTCGCAAGTGGAGAACCAGTGTTGACAAGGCCAATTCAATCAGGGTAGATGTAGTCCACTCCCAATAATAGATGAGGAGGTGTCAATTCCAGGAGAGGAAAAGCTGCTTCTGTAATGAGCCAGCCATTCCCAGTCCCTGTTCAAGCCCAGATTAATGGTGTTAAATTTGCAAATGAATTTTAGTTCTGCTGTTTCTCTTTGAAGTCTGTTTCTGAAGTTTTTTTTGTTCAATGATAGTGACTTTTAAATCTGTAATAGAATGACAAGGGACATTGAAGTGTTCACTTACTGGCTTATGTATATTACCATTCCTGATTTCCGATTTGTGTCTATTTATTCTTTTGCGGAGATACTGTCCGGTTTGGCCAATGTACATGGCAGAGGGGCATTGCTGGCACATGATGGCATATATAACATTAGTGGATGTGCAGGTGAATGAGTCCTTGATGGTGTGGCTGATGTGGTTGGGTCCTGTGATGGTGTCACCAGAGTAGATATGGGGACAGAGTAGGCAACGAGGTTTGCTACAGGGATTGGTTCCTGGGTTGGTGTTTCTGTGGTGTGGTGTGTAGTTGCTAGTGAATATTTGCTTCAGGTTGCGGGGTTGTCTGTAAGCGAGGACTGGGCTGCCTCCCAAGGTCTGTGAGAGTGAGGGATCATCCAGCGCATTATCCACGATCTACAACCTATCCTGGTAAATGATCCCTCACTCTCACAGACCTTGGGAGGCAGCCCAGTCCTCGCTTACAGACAATCCCCCACACGCTGTACTTTTTGTATATTAAAAGATGCTGGTTTGCAAATGAAGGTATTCCATCCTTTGCAAATCTAATATCCCCAAGATAATTTCATTCTTATTCTGACCTGGATATTACACAAACCTCCAGCATTTATTATTTTTTAATATTTTACAAATCAACTTAACATACAGCTTATGAAGAATTCCCTAGGTTTGTCTTATTTATAATCACATAGTTTTTCTATTTATGCTCTCACTTGAAGATACTGAGGCATAGTAGTAATTTATATTTGAGAAATTACTGCACTAGAACAGTGGTGGGCAACCTACAGTTTTAATCACGGTCGGCAGCAAGTTCAGGAAAATAGAATTTAATTAGGGCTGTCAAGCGCTTAAAAAAATTAATCGTGATTAATCATGTAATTAATTGCATTGTTAAACAATAATAGAATACCATTTATTTAAATATTTTTGGATGTTTTCTACATTTTCAAATATATTGATTTCAATTACAACACAGAATACAAAGTGTACAGCGCTCACTTTATATTTATTTTTTTATTACACATATTTGCACTGTAAAAAAAAACAAAACAAAATATTTTTCAATTCAAGTAATACAAGTACTGTAGTGCAATCTCTTTATCATGAAAGTTGAACTTATAAATGTTGAATTATGTAAAAAAAACTGCATTCAAAAATAAAACGTAAAATTTTAGAGCCTGCAAGTCTATTCAGTCCTACTTCTTGTTCAGCCAAAAGCTCAGACAAACAAGTTTGTTTACAGCAACAGAGGGTCTTGTGGCACTTTAGAGACTAACAGAAGTATTGGGAGCATAAGCTTTCGTGGGTAAGAACCTCACTTCTTCAGATGCAAGTAATGGAAATCTCCAGAGGCAGGTATAAATCAGTGTGGAGATAACGAGGTTGGTTCAATCAGGGAGGGTGAGGTGCTCTGCTAGCAGTTGAGGTGTGAACACCAAGGGAGGAGAAACTGCTTCTGTAGTTGGACAGCCATTCACAGTCTTTGTTTAATCCTGATCTGATGGTGTCAAATTTGCAAATGAACTGGAGCTCAGCAGTTTCTCTTTGGAGTCTGGTCCTGAAGTTTTTTTGTTGTAAGATGGCTACCTTTACATCTGCTATTGTGTTGCCAGAGAGGTTGAAGTGTTCTCCTACAGCTTTTTGTATATTGCCATTCCTGATATCTGACTTGTGTCCATTTATCCTCTTGCGTAGTGACTGTCCAGTTTGGCCAGTGTACATAGCAGAGGGGCATTGCTGGCATATGATGGCATATATAACATTGGTGGACGTGCAGGTGAATGAGCCGGTGATGTTGTAGTTGATCTGGTTAGGTCCTTTGATGGTGTTGCTGGTGTAGATATGTGGGCAGAGTTGGCATCGAGATTTGTTGCATGGGTTGGTTCCTGAGTTAGAGTTGTTATGGTGCGGTGCATGGTTGCTGGTGAGAATATGCTTAAGGTTGGCAGGTTGTCTGTGGGCGAGGACTGGCCTGCCTCCCAAGGTCTGTGAAAGTGAGGGATCATTGTCCAGGATGGGTTGTAGATCACTGATGATGCGTTGGAGAGGTTTAAGCTGAGGACTGTAGGTGATGGCCAGTGGAGTTCTGTTGGTTTCTCTTCTGGGCCTGCCTCTGGAGATTTCCATTACTTGCATCTGAAGAAGTGAGGTTCTTACCCACGAAAGCTTATGCTCCCAATACTTCTGTTAGTCTCTAAGGTGCCACAGGACCCTCTGTTGCTTTTTACAGATTCAGACTAACACGGCTACCCTCTGAAGTTTGTTTACATTTGCAGGAGATAATGCTCTCCTGATTCTTCTTTACAGTGTCACCAGAAATTTCAAACAGGTGTTCTCATGGTATTGTTGTAATATCACAAGATATTTACATGCCAGATGCGCTAAAGATTCGTATGTCCCTTTATGTTTCAACCAACATTCCGGGGGACATGCATCCATGCTGATGATGGGTTCTGCTCGATAATGATCCAAAGTACTGTGGGCTAATGCATGTTCATTTTCATTATCTGAGTCAGATGCCACCAGCAGAAGTTTGATTTTCTTTTTTGGTGGTTCGGGTTCTGTAGTTTCTGCATCGGAGTGTTGCTCTTTTAAGACTTCTGAAAGCAATCCCCACACCCCATCCCGATCAGATTTTGGAAGGCACTTCAGCTTCTTAAACCTTGAGTCGAGTGCTGTAGCTATCTTTAGAAAACTCACATTGATACTTTCTTTGTGTTTTGTCAAATCTGCAGCGAAAGCGTTCTTAAACGAACAACATCCTGGGTCATCATCCGAGACTGCTATAACATGAAACATATGGCAGAATGGAGGCAAAACAGAGCAGGGGACATAAAATTATACCCCAAGGAGTTCAGTCACAAATTTTAATTAACACGTTTTTTTTTTTTAAACGAGCGTCATCAGTATGGAAGCATGTCCTCTGGAATGGTGGCCAAAGTATGAAGGGCTATATGAATGTTTGGCATATCTGGCACGTAAACACCCTGCAGTGCCGTCTAGAAAAGTGCCATGCAAATACCTGTTCGCACTTTCTGATGACGACGTAAATAAGAAAAGGGCAGCATTATCTCCTGGAAATGTAAATGAACTTGTTTGTCTTTGCGACTGGTTGAACAAGAAGTAGGACTGAGTGAATTTGTAGGCTCTGAAGTTTTATATTGTTTTCTTTTTGAGTGCAGTTACGTTACAAAAAAAATCTACATTTGTAAGTTGCACTTTCAGGACAAAGAGATTGCACTACAGTATTTGTATGCGATGAATTGAAAAATACTGTTTCTTTTGTTTATCATTTTTACAGTGCAAATATTTATAATAAAAATAATATACACTTTGATTTCAATTACAACACAGAATACAATATATATGAAAAATATCCAAAATATGTAATAAATTTCAATTGGTATTCTATTGCTTAACAGTGCAATTAAAACTGCGATTAATCTTTTTAATCACGATTACTTTGTGAGTTAACTGCGATTAATCGACAGCCCTAAATTTAATACAATGGAACTGACGCTGGATTTGTAAAATGTCTCACAAATCGCAAGATTGAAAAAAGTTATATCTAGCTTGCCTCCTATCCTAAAGCCTTTTCTTCTTATAAATGCAATCGGACGGTATTTGCATGTGCTGTGAAAATTTATATTGTCTGTCAAGCAATCGATTCTGTCTGCTTTCCAAAAGATTAGTATTCCATTTGCTATATTTTTCTACAGCCAAACATAGTTTTCAAGGCACTGTGTAATTGGACTACATTTTTTCAGGTGTTACTTGCGACTGTTCTGATTATTTAAAGAAAGATAATAAAGTCAGAAAACAAAGTGTGGACTCTAAACTATGCTGGATAGTGTTGTTTTGATTGACCTTCATTGAAATTGGCTTTGTCAAACAGATTCCAAAGATTCTAAGCCTGAATTCATCTCTACAATACTGATGCAGAGCCCTGCAATGGGACTAAGAAGGGAGGCAATGTGATTCCTCTTCCCTGGGGCTTCAAAGAGCCCGTTAGACCCCCCAAATACAGCTTAGGGAAGCCCTTAGCATTGGCTTTACTTGTACCCAGCTGACCATGGTCTGTATGGGTCTTCTGGCAGCTAGGAAATAGCTGTCAATAAGACTGTCTCTGCCACACGTCCACCCAACCCCAAAATGCCCTGGTACACTCCCTATGCTGGGGATTTATGTACCAGGGATGGGGGCATGCAGAGCTTGCTGAACCAACTCTCCAACTGTCAGAGAGGCTCCGTGAACACAGCATATTCTTTGACAGTCATAACAGATGTTTTGCTTAGAGGTGTGGCCACAGGAGCAACTGTTCATTCTGTCATTGCCTCAGCCTGTTGGCCATTTCGCAGGGCTCCTTCTCTTGTACTGCCCTGCTCCTCATCTTGAGGCTGCCTGTTGGGTCCCATTCTCCAATGGGCAGGAAGGACAAGGATTTGGGTTAGGGCTGTTAAGTGTGAGACAGTTGCAGGTATAGATCAGAGTGGAGTTTTTTGGGTGTGCATACACCCATAATGCAACTTCCCTTTACAGATCAGTTTAGTCTATGGACTCAGTTCTGATTTTAAAGATGCAGGTCACACATCACTGACAGTAGGGCCAGCCTTATGTGGCCTGTCCCATTCCCTCCACTATCCTCCAGTGGAGTGGAGGAATTTGAAGGGTACAGACTGACATTCGATTCCAGTGCTTGTGGAAAGGAGGTGGGGGACGCAGATTGTCCAGGCAAGGAATCTGCACCAACTGCATTTCCCAGCACCCCAGGAACTCCCTGCATCACAAGGCAGAGAGCTTTTCTGCTAGGGATGGTGGTTCCAAAACAAAGCAGATTCACTGGGTAATATTCCCTGTGAGAGTGGCTGCAACTGGTGTACAGGTGATGTAGCTTTTAGTCTGCGGTAGTTGCTGCAAAGTGGTTCATAACCAATCTATGATCTGGGCAGAGGATTTCGCTTCCTCTAGAGGGTAGTCCATTTACTTCCAACTGTGCAGTGGGTCCAGGATTTGGACATATGTGCAGATTGTCATAGTAAGTGTAGCCACAGCCCTCACAAAGCACACATTGATTAATACAGGAATAAGCTACAAACAAAACAAGTTGGCTTCCATCTGTTGTGAGACCAGAGACCGCACCCTTGCTGGAACTTTCAGTATAGCACAGAGACATCTAGTGGCCAAATAACATTCCTACAAGTAAATATCATGACACAGAAGTTAGTACTTCCATAGACAAGTCGCTCAGCAACAACTTGTTACGGACACACAGGACTCATACCCTCTCTCGGCTCCAAACGGTCCCTGGGAGGAACCCCCTTCAGTGTGACAGTCGTTTTCAGGATCCCACTCTCTCTCGGGGGTTAAGCTGTAGGCTCCACCGCCTCCTGGGACCGCACCTCTCTGAGCCTTCGGTACACCTGTCTCTCGTCATGGGCACGCTCAGGGAGTCCATTCTCTCTGGATCCCCGGGGCCTCCACATCCACAGGGAATAATGCAACCCCGATCTCTAAACTGCAGTGAGACTCAGTCAGCGTCAAACAGAAGGGTTTATTGAGCATCTGTAAAAAGCATAAGAGGCTCTCAGGGCTCTCGGGTCTAACATCCCTCAGCAAAGTACTTCTAGTCTCATGTCACAATGGCATGCAGAGAGCCATTTCATTGTGCAGCTACCACTCTAAATCCTTATTCTCGTTTAGCTGTTTTTTATTTGTTTAAATATTATGTTTTAATAGCTATACACAAGGGGCACATAAAAACACTTGTAAAACATGAACTCTTAGGAGTTTCTTTATATTAAACCTGAAATGCAGAGAAATATGTAGTTAGAAGGGACAGTTGTAGCATTTTAAGCTGCCTTTCATCATTGCAGAGAGCCTGATGTGCAATAATAGTCATTATTATTTGTAGTGATCTTTAGTATTGCAGTGGTATTCAATTACATTATAAGGCAATGTCCAAATCTTGGCAGGCCAACAGGTTCTCCAGGGCCTGGCACTTGCTGGCTCAGAGGATGCTCTGGAGCTGGGGAGGGAAAGGGGCCAAAGCCATGAACGAGCGTCTTTTGTTTCGCCCACTGGGCACCAGCTGTTCCTTCCTGCTCCCCACTGGTGGCTCTGCAAAGGCAGCTCCACACACTGGCTCAAGCGCGCCCCAGGCTTCCAGCAGCTCTGGCCCTTGCATTGCCCTGCCAGGCGGCCCCTTTCATCCCAGGCTGCAGAGTGTCCTCCAAACCAGCAGGTGCTGGGCTCGGGCAGGGCACTGGGAGGCAGATCAGCATGGGGACGCTGCAGCTGGACTGGGCAGCAGCTGGAGCTGCTGGGAGCCCGCTGCCCAGGGCAGAGCTGGAGCCAGGTAGTGGGGGCGTCCTTACATTAGAGCTCCCAGCAGGGAGCAGGATGGAACAGCTGATGCCCAGTGGGCCAGCGGGAAGGCCCTCATAGGCCAGATCTAGGCCCCAGGCAGGCCACCGATTGAAGAACACTGCAGTATTTCCTAATGACCCTCATCAAGGGTTAGGGCCCCATTGTACTAGGCACTGTCCCTACCCCAGAGAGGTTGCAATCTAGCAGTTAGAAAGTATGGGACAGGCGAATAAACTGACAAATGGGAGGGACAGTGAGAGAAGGAGAAACTAACAATAGAGCCAAGGCCAATGGGAGCTGCAGAGTCAGCGCGCGAGGTGGGGGCAGCACGCGGAGCTTCCCTGATCACCCCTAAGCTAAGCGGCCGCGGGGACATGCCAGCCACTTCCAGGAGCTGCACGGAGCCAGGGCAGTCAGGGAGCCTGCCTTTGTCCTGCTGCACCGCCGTCCGGACTATTACGCCGACCAGAGCTGCCAGGGTCCCCTTTCAACCTGGTGTTCCAGTAGAAAACCAGATGCCTGGCAACCCTAAGCCAGGCACATTTGCATAACTCAGCGTGGTCTCAGTAACAGCTGGCTGCCAGCCTAATCAGTCCCAGATGGCAATGGTTTGTAGGTTTGTATCTTTTAAAAGTAGGTTTCAAGGAGGAATCTCAGTGAGAATAAGGTGACGGCTTGTGAATGTTGTCAGAAGGTTCTTCCCCAGCACATGTGGTGGCATGGGAAAAAGCAGAAAGGTGCTTCTGTGACAAGCAGATAAATGAATGCTCAAGGGTGTCATTGACAGAGCGAAGGTGAGGGTCAGGGCCATAATAAAAAACTAGATTTGAAAGGTAAGGGGCCGCTGATTCAGTGGAGAAGGGGAAGCCAGTGGAGGGGTACAAAGGGGAAATGATGTCATCAAAATCACCTTGGAAACATTTTAAATAGCTATGAAGCAGGAAGGTTGTAGGCATCAGTGCCACACGGATGAGATTACAATAATTAATGTATGATTTTATGGTGTAGCGGGGCGGTCACCCCGCTCTGGTTCAGAAAGGGTTAAAAGCCAGCCCTTTGAGAGGGCTGGGGCTGGGAGCCAATCAGGAAAAGGCTGAGAGGTAGCTTATAAGGGCTAGTCTGGGCCCTATAAAAGGGCTGCAGGGCCAGAGGCCAGTCAATCTCTTTCCAGACTTGGACAGAGATGGACCTGGTGGCCGGATAGCAAAAAGGGTACCTTGGACAGTGCAGTGCTGGGGAAGGGCTGGGGGAGCTCCAGCCTGGCAAACCCCCAGGCAGAGGCCATGCTGTCAGGGCCAGAGGAGGTATTAGGGCTTTGAGGAGGCAGCTAAGGAAGGTAGAGGCAGAAGGCCCCCTGGCCGATGATGAGTGGCCACTTCAGACTGCAGTTTGCCCCTGAGGGAAGGGGCTAGATGAAGACTGGCAGTGGGTCATTGAGATGAGATGGGCTTAGAGGATTGGGGATCCCTGGGGAGTGGAGGACCCTGAGTGTGTGGGCACTGCTGAGGGGCAGTAGCCAGGAGAAGGGGCACTATGGGCTGAGAAGGACGCAGCGCCTGAATTATAGTGGTGGAGATTGATAATGATAAGACAAAAAGCGACAGCAGGAGATGCTTTGATGCTGGGATGAGCTAATTCCGGAGGTAACCAGCAGGAGGCGCCGTGGCGGTGAGTACATGCCATGTGACACATGGATAAAGAAGACCATGTATACTTCACCGTTTTCCTGTTTCTTTATCTATAGCGCTTTAGGTTCTTATAACAGCATATTGGGATTGGACTACATATTTCCTACCCCTATAAGTTTCCTTATACTAGTGCATTATGCAGTCATGTTCCAGGGCCCTTGTGATACTTGATATATGGAATTTTTATTTTATTTTTCCAGAATTAAAGCTTGGAACGTTCATTCATAATATGAAGATGCTGCTGACTTTGTTCCTCTTCCTTATTGGGAGTCAAACTTCAGTAACTCAGATGCCTGGTATTTCAGTATCCTTTGTACTCTGTTGTATTATGTGATTTGATTTTTTTTAAATACAATATTTAGTCCCCAATTTCCCCCCAAAAAATTTGAGGTGATGCCTGAGACTCTTGAGTCAGGATCTCTATACCTTATGAGACTTTGTATAATAGACTGAAACTGTGTTTGAATAATGGAGATGGACATTAGATTTACATATTAGGTTGATCAGTGCTATCGTAAACTGTGACAGATTTATATAGATTAGGGCCAAATTCAGAGGTAAAAATGCAGATAGTGTATAAATGAAGGCCACTCATGGAATTTAGTTATTTTCAAGTGGGTACCTGGGATTTAATTACTCAGTATGTGCAAAAGGAGGATCCAGTCCTGCTCCCTACTCACATGAGTTCTGTGAGGGTCACTGGGATTCTACATGTAAATTCTGCAGAACTGGGTCCTTGGTATAAATCCCAGGCACAGTGAGAGCTAAATTGTGGCATTGTATGTGGTGTAAGTTAGGGCAGAATTTGGCCATGGAGGGGGCCAGATCAATGTGACTGATAGGGTAGGCGTGTTGCACAATTTAGAAAAGTTGTCAATAGGAAAGTTGCTCAGGAGGAAAGTAAGGCCCAAAGCTGCAAGTTCTTCTGAGAAAAACTGAGGGCTTTCAACTCCTATTGACTTCAGTGGAGGTTAAGGATGATTAGCAACTTGCTGGAGGCAACCAGCACTTGTGACAGGCAGGTAACTAAGCACAGAGGAATCAAGGCAGAAAGAAAAAGCAATTTTTGCCACTTTGTGGCATACAACATAATGAGACTCTGAAGAGGGTTGCACACTTAGTCCACAGTTGCCATAGGATTCCATATGGGAGAGAATATTCATTCTCAGGAACGTGACAGATGTCCTCTACTGTGGTGTAGGTGTAAATTAAAGTAGGAGGAAGGGTGCTTTATTTTAACCCTTCTGTTAGTCACTTAAGGCTGTCTGGATCACTGACATACCCTTGAGATCTACTGTGTTAAGGTAAAATATGACCGTGCCAGTGAAGAGTAAAGGGATGAGAGGAGAAGGTGACATTTTCCCCCATCCAAACTGGAGTAAGCATGTAAAACTGCGGCTCCTCTTCTCTCACCCCAATACCTTGACTCCTCCATAAGAGGTAGTCATAAGTAGTTGTCTCAGCTCTTCTTAGCTAGTAGCACTGGGAGTTGGGGCCAAAGGATAAGGATCTGCCTAAATGTGGATTTCGGACTCCACCTCCATCCCAGCCCTCTGCAGTAGAGTTAGTATGGAGATTCTTTTTGCAATGCACAATTCCTTGTAATTCCTGAGCCTAAGTGGTTCAGGGGACTTTGCATGGGTCCTCCACACTAAGGGTGAACTACACTGTGCCATGTGCTGAACCGAATGTTGGCAAAAATAAACCAGAGTGCATTGTTTGTGACTCTGGGACGGTAACTACAGGCACATGTGAAAGAAGTTAGCACTTAGAGATATTTCTCTAACAGGAAACACTAGATAATGTGTGTCCTATTCAGTAGAAATACAAAAAAAAAAAAAATTTAACCTCAAAAAGGAAGCAGGCATCCAATCCTGAGAAGTGCTGAATAGCTACATCTCCTGGGAAGTCTTAGGGACCAAACAGATGCTGAGCACGTGTATCTTCCTATCTTTGTAATCTTTCATGATAATAAAATAAGCTTAAAATATAAGAGAGAATTCTTGGGCTTAGAAGGATATTTTTCAGCTTTTGGATATTTTATTTCAGGTTATCTCTGGATAAATTCTTCTGTGAAGCATTGCTTGTATCATCAGAGTATTGTAGAGATAAAGGGTAAGAAATATGGAATAACATTTAATTTTCTGATTTTTGCAGGCCCTACATCTGCAGATATTGTCCTTTTGGTTGACAGCTCTAATAGCCTGGGAAACAAGGCGTTCCCCTCTATGAAGTCTTTTATTAGCAAAATGATCAGTCATCTAACAGCGACTCCTAACCAATACCGTATCGCACTTGCCCAGTACAGTGATGATTTGCACGTTGAATTTCTGCTGGACACCTATAAAGCAAAGAACCCAATGCTGAATTATGTAAAAAAAAACGTTGTATTCAAGGGTGGTTCAGGAAAAACTGGCAATGCCCTTCGAAAAGTTCACAGGACCTATTTCAAAGGACCAACTAGTGGAAGAGACAAAGAACGAATTCTGGTAGTCTTGACTTCAGGGGCATCAGAGGATGCTGTAGTAGAGCCTGCCAAGATCTTGAAGAGTGACGGGGTAAAAATCATAGCCATGGGGATTCAGGATGTTTCTCCTCAAGAATTGCAGTCAATGGCTACACCTCAATTTTCTTATAAGTTTCACACAGTGAGGGATCTCAATATGTCTTCTCAAAACCTGACCAAGATCATTGAGGATGTTATTCAAACAGATATTAATGGCATAATACCAACAGGTAAGGAATGCAAGGCTATGAAAAAATTGTGATCATATTGGTTGGAAGAAATAATTCAGTGTTAGAAAGAAAGACACCCTGAACATTTTGGGCTAAATTTTCAAAATATTAAATGACATGCATATTTTAAAACAATGAAGAGAACAGACATGTCCATGACCAGGTACCTGTGTATACAGAGAGGCATGTAATCCTGACATTTTGAAAACCAGTGCCTATCTGATCATGACTTTATGCATGACTAACTCCGGACTCCACAAAAGTGAATGGAGAGTGGGTGGAGTGAAGCTGTAATTATTCTTGCAGATTTGGTAATTTTCAAGAGAAAATAGCTCTTGTTGTTGGTTTATGCCCTGAACAACTAATTAATGGGCATTTTCCTTTGGGCTTCCTCTGACATGGCTGGTATTGACCACTGCTGGAGACAGGATGCTGGAGTTAGGTAGGCTGCTAATTTGATTTCAGTATGGCAATTTCTGTGTTTCTAGATAAATCTGAATGAGGGAAACTATTTTAGAAGAGTTTTCCATGGATTGGCCAAGAAATAGACTATTAATATTGTGTTCTTTTCCTCTCTCTTCCCACTGCAGTTTGTAAGAATGATTCCGTTGCTGATGTTGTGCTCATAGTAGATGAGGGTGTTTCAAAACCAAAAGCTGAAGATATTAAAAAGTTCCTGCAAGATACAGTTTCCTTTCTTGATGTGAAAAAGAATTGTACGAAGATTGGCCTAGTGACATATAGCAGTGAACCACGTGTTTTATCTTTATTGAGCGAAGAAACAAACAAAACTGCTATTCTGCAGAAAATACAGGGCTTTTCTCCAAGGGAAGGGAAGGCCAACACCGGTGCTGCCATTAATGCTACAAGGCAAAGAGTCTTCTCTGGAAGCAGAAAGGCCCAAGGGATAGAGCAAATAGCCATTCTGATCACCCACAGACCCTCTGAAGACAACATAAGTGAGGCAGCTCATCATCTTCGGAGAGCTGGTGTGACTGTATTCACCATAGGCATTGAAAATGCTGATTACACCGAGTTAACCCAGATAGCATCATATCCTCAACAGCAATATGTTACTAAGCTGACGGCATTTTCTGACCTGCCAAAAGAAGCCAGAACTTTACAAAAGAAACTCTTGAATCAAATTCAGGACAAACTGTGTGTCCAGTCTAAAAGAAGAGAACTACTTAAAGCAGGTAAACCTTTCCCAGTAATCATATTTCTATCTTTTCTCTAGTTGGAAGATTTTTAAGTAGAGATGTTCTTGAACCAAAACCTGGATCCAAATCCCACTGAACTTTTGATCTAGTTCCAAACTTTAGCCTTTGAGGAAGTGCAGTTCCGAAGCTGAATCTGGATCTAAACTGTAGCTCGGACCCATCTTTTTAACAGATTGACTGGTTCATGTTATTTTATTGAATTAGTGCAAAGATCCTGCATCACGGTCTCCTAGTGGAGCAATTTATGTCTTTATGGAGTCCTCTTGGTGTCATTGGGACTCTGCATAGGTGTAAGGGAGGGTCCATGATAACAAAGCCCAGTATAGGATTGGTGCCTAAATTATTTTCATTGGGTTAGCAAGGCAGGCTTTTTTTTTTTTTCTCTTTCTTTCTTAGTCCAAGCAAACACAGCTTGGACAAGCAAGTTTTTACAACTCCAACACCACAGAGTTTTGTCATTATACTGGTTGAAAAATAGAGGCTATGTACCTGGGGGGTTCCCTTCATCCCCTCCCCACCCATGAAGAAAACTACAGATGCCCCTGAATGGGGTTAGAGAGCTCACTTGGATAAACATGCGGTTCCAGGCTCTTGTACCCAGGAAGAATCCAAGCTAAAGATCAACCCCTGACACTGTGGGCAGTGCATGAGGCCTGAAAAAGATTCCTGCCACTCATCCATACCCTGCATTGTCAAGTCACATCTAACATGACAACAGTACACTATATCAAAAAACAGGAATAGGGAGGTCCACCCTTCTTTGCACAGAAGCAGTCGGTCTCTGCAGTTGTTGGCCAGAAGAGTAGGTGAGCTTGGGGTCCTTAAGGTGGACCCTCCTACACAGTCTTCAATAAGGATAAGGTTTCTTTGAGGTTACACCCTATATTCATTCCAAATGTTCCCTCTGAATACCATTTAAATCAGGTCATATAACTAGCTATCTTCCACCCAACATATTATGCCACCAGAAAAGACAGGGAGCACCATTCTCTGGATGTTATTGAGCCTGAGCATTCTACCTGCAGATGACAGAACCCTTCAGGGAATCTCCTAATCTAGTTGTCTCCTTTGCTTCCCCTTTCACACATTTGAGATTTTCTAAATGGATTTGAAGTTGCATCAAGCTGTGAGCTGATGGTGACCCCTCCCACACAAGGTGTACAGGTTACATCAGTGGCTTTGCTTCATGGAGTTCCCCTTCTGGAGATCTGTAGAGTGGCAACATGGAGCTGTATGCACATTTTTACTAGGCATTATGCCCTAGAATGAGTTTCTTCAGCAGATGTATCCTTTCAGATTGCAGGATCACACTGCCAAACACATCAGGGTTCCTTGCGCCCTTCTCATTGAGTACTGCTTGTGAGCCACCTTGAATGGAATACACCTAGGGACCGTCATTTGAAGAAATTCTGGTTACTTACCTTACAGTAACTGGTGTTCTTCAAGATGTGTGGTCCCAATCTGTATTCCACTTCCCACCCTCCTTCCACTCTCCTTCTGATCCCTTCCTTGGGTTATTCATGGTAGAAAAGGAACTGGAGAGGTAGTCAATCCATGTGGTCCCTTCTGCCTTGAATTGGAGCACAAGGAAGTGATGGGCACAGATACAGACCAAGAAACACTGCTGTTGAAAAATCTTCTGGTCTTAGGCACATGAAGTGCATGCACATCTCAGGTGGCATACAGATAGGGATCATAACCTGAACTCCAGTCCAGTTATCATAAGATAAATAACCAGCATTTCTCAGACATTGTTACTTTACATTGAGGTTACAGCCAATTTTCACCATGATAACCTCACTCTCTGGCAGATTTTCGGCCGCTGTGGAACTCCACCTGGGTTTGTGTCATTGTATAAATACTGGTTGACTCTGGGCCCTAATTACAAGTCTATATGCTTTGGTGCTTCTCTCAGTGTTTCTCGCTTTACATTTTCTTCTCACACTAATGCTGTATACAATTTATTTTTCCATGTAGGATGTGTGGACACAGAGGAAGCTGATATTTATGTCCTCATTGATGGCTCAACAAGCATTTCTCCTGCTCCCTTCGGAGACATCAAAACATTTTTGAAGGAAGTGATTAAGATGTTTAACATAGGACCAAATAAAGTTCGCTTTGGAGCTGTGCAGTTCTCACATCACAAAAGACTGGAGTTTGAACTTGATGAATACAGCAACACAAATGATTTAGAAAGGGCCATCGACAACATTAGGCAAATATATGGGGATACCCATATTGGAGAAGCTTTGACTTTCATGCAGCCACTATTTAAAAGGGCAAGGGAGCAGAGAGCTGGCAGGGTGCCTTGTTACCTCATTGTTCTAACAGATGGGGAGTCACATGACAGTGTGAAGGAGCCTGCTGAGAGACTGAGGAATGAGAAGGTTAATATTTATGCCATTGGTATAAAAGGTGCAAATGAAGCACAGCTCCATGAGATTGCAGGGTCAAAGAGCAGGACTTTCTTTGTTCAAGAGTTTGACTCCTTGAAAAACATAAAAAATGAAATTGTTCAAAAGATCTGTTCTAAAGAAGGTAAGGGAAAATTTTGATTTTTGCCCTTTGAACTCAGAGCGCTAATTGAATGCGGAGCCTCCTCTTGTATAATAAATAATTTTAAGTTTAAAACATGATAAGCATATTACTCCAGCCTGAATAACTGAAATGTATAAATATACTTTGGGCACATTTTGAACTGAGATGGCTGTCTGCAAGCCAGTTATAAATAATGCAGTTTTCTTTCTTTCTTTCTTTCTTTCTTTCTTTCTTTCTTTTTTAAATTTCAATGCCTGCAGGATGGGGAGTTGGCTTGGGAACTACTAATGCACATACGATTTTTATTTAAATAAAATACTCAGCCACAAGATTTAAAAAAAAAAATCAGTTTTTTTTTTTAACTTCATGCATGGACTTTTAGTATTGCTTGAAATTAGATTTCATTGTGATTTCTTAATTCTTTGCTTTTAATCATTTGTTTGTATCCTTCCAGGCTTCCTCTTTCTACA